>NW_026961525.1:0-36000 GCF_963924245.1 Chroicocephalus ridibundus
GGGAAAGCCGTGCCTCGTTGGAAAGCTCTTTGGCAGCCGCTCGCGTGGCCCCACAGTCCGTGGGGCTGCGGGCTTTGCGGCGGCCGTCAGCCTTGGCGCCACCGGCGCCCACCTGGCGCCGCCGCGCCAGACTGCGAAGCGTTTTTTGGTAGGGCCGCGGCTCTGGCCACAGCTCCAACGCCCGAAGAGCCAGGAGGGAAAGCCGTGCCTAGTTGGAAAGCTCTTTGGCAGCTGCTACCGTGGCCCCACAGCCCGTGGGGATGCGGGGTTTGCGGCGGCCGTCAACATCGGCGCCACGGGCGCCCACGTGGCGCGGCCGCGCCAGCCTGCGAAGCATTTTCTGGAAGGGCCGCGGCTCTGGCCACAGCTCCCACGCCCGAAGAGCCAGGAGGGAAAGCCATGCCTCGTTGGAAAGCTCTTTGGCAGCCGCTCGCGTGGCCCCACAGCCCGTGGGGCTGCGGGCTTTGCGGCGGCCGTCAGCCTCGGCGCCACCGGCGCCCACGTGGCGCCACCGCGCCAGCCTGCGAAGCATTTTCCGGTAGGGCCGCGGCTCTGGCCACAGCTCCCACGCCCGAAGAGCCAGGAGGGAAAGCCGTGCCTCGTTGGAAAGCTCTTTGGCAGCCGCTCGCGTGGCCCCACAGCCCGTGGGGCTGCGGGCCTTGCGGCGGCCATCAGCCTCGGCGCCACCGGCGCCCACCTGGCGCGGCCGCGCCAGCCTGCGAAGCATTTTCCGGTAGGGCCGCGGCTCTGGCCACAGCTTCAACGCCCGAAGAGCCAGGAGGGAAAGCCGTGCCTCGTTGGAAAGCTCTTTGGCAGCCGCTCGCGTGGCCCCACAGCCCGTGGGGCTGCGGGCTTTGCGGTGGCCGTCAGCCTCGGCGCCACCGGCGCCCACGTGGCGCCGCCGCGCCAGCCTGCGAAGCATTTTCCGGTAGGGCCGCGGCTCTGGCCACAGCTCCCACGCCCGAAGAGCCAGGAGGGAAAGCCGTGCCTCGTTGGAAAGCTCTTTGGCAGCCGCTCGCGTGGCCCCACAGCCCGTGGGGCTGCGGGCTTTGCGGCGGCCGTCAGCCTCGGCGCCACCGGCGCCCACTTGGCGCCGCCGCGCCAGCCTGCGAAGCATTTTCCGGTAGGGCCGCGGCTCTGGCCACAGCTCCCACGCCCGAAGAGCCAGGAGGGAAAGCCGTGCCTCGTTGGAAAGCTCTTTGGCAGCTGCTCGTGTGGCCCCACAGCCCGTGGGGCTGCGGGCTTTGCGGCGGCCTTCAGCATCGGCGCCACCGGCGCCCACGTGGCGCCGCCGCGCCAGCCTGCGAAGCATTTTCCGGTAGGGCCGCGGCTCTGGCCACAGCTCCCACGCCTGAAGAGCCAGGAGGGAAAGCCGTGCCTCGTTGGAAAGCTCTTTGGCAGCTGCTCGCGTGGCCCCACAGCCCGTGGGACTGCGGGCTTTGCGGCGGCCGTCAGCCTCGGCGCCACCGGCGCCCACGTGGCGCCGCCGCGCCAGCCCGCGAAGCATTTTCCGGTAGGGCCGCGGCTCTGGCCACAGCTCCCACGCCCGAAGAGCCAGGAGGGAAAGCCGTGCCTCGTTGGAAAGCTCTTTGGCAGCCGCTCGCGTGGCCCCACAGCCCGTGGGGCTGCGGGCTTTGCGGCGGCCGTCAGCCTCGGCGCCACCGGCGCCCACGTGGCGCCGCCGCGCCAGCCTGCGAAGCATTTTCCGGTAGGGTCGTGGCTCTGGCCACAGCTCCCACGCCCGAAGAGCCAGGAGGGAAAGCCGTGCCTCGTTGGAAAGCTCTTTGGCAGCTGCTCGCGTGGCCCCACAGCCCGTGGGGCTGCGGGCTTTGCGGCGGCCGTCAGCCTCGGCGCCACCGGCGCCCACCTGGCGCGGCCGCGCCAGCCTGCGAAGCATTTTCCGGTAGGGCCGCGGCTCTGGCCACAGCTCCCACGCCCGAAGAGCCAGGAGGGAAAGCCGTGCCTCGTTGGAAAGCTCTTTGGCAGCTGCTCGTGTGGCCCCACAGCCCGTGGGGCTGCGGGCTTTGCGGCGGCCGTCAGCCTCGGCGCCACCGGCGCCCACGTGGCGCCGCCGCGCCAGCCTGCGAAGCATTTTCCGGTAGGGCCGCGGCTCTGGCCACAGCTCCCACGCCCGAAGAGCCAGGAGGGAAAGCCGTGCCTCGTTGGAAAGCTCTTTGGCAGCCGCTCGCGTGGCCCCACAGCCCGTGGGGCTGCGGGCTTTGCGGCGGCCGTCAGCCTCGGCGCCACCGGCGCCCACGTGGCGCCGCCGCGCCAGCCTGCGAAGCATTTTCCGGTAGGGCCGCGGCTCTGGCCACAGCTCCCACGCCCGAAGAGCCAGGAGGGAAAGCCGTGCCTCGTTGGAAAGCTCTTTGGCAGCTCCTCGCGTGGCCCCACAGCCCGTGGGGCTGCGGGCTTTGCGGCGGCCGTCAGCCCCGGTGCCACCGGCGCCCACGTGGCGCGGCCGCGCCAGCCTGCGAAGCATTTTCCGGTACGGCCGCGGCTCTGTCCACAGCTCCCACGCCCGAAGAGCCAGGAGGGAAAGCCGTGCCTCGTTGGAAAGCTCTTTGGCAGCTGCTCGTGTCGCCCCACAGCCCGTGGGGCTGCGGGCTTTGCGGCGGCCGTCAGCTTCGGCGCCACCGGCGCCCACCTAGCGCCGCCGCGCCAGCCTGCGAAGCATTTTCCGGTAGGGCCGCGGCTCTGGCCACAGCTCCCACGCCCGAAGAGCCAGGAGGGAAAGCCATGCCTCGTTGGAAAGCTCTTTGGCAGCCGCTCGCGTGGCCCCACAGCCCGTGGGGCTGCGGGCTTTGCGGCGGCCGTCAGCCTCGGTGCCACCGGCACCCACGTGGCGCCATCGCGCCAGCCTGCGAAGCATTTTCCGCTAGGGTCGTGGCTCTGGCCACAGCTCCCACGCCCGAAGAGCCAGGAGGGAAAGCCGTGCCTCGTTGGAAAGCTCTTTGGCAGCTGCTCGCGTGGCCCCACAGCCCGTGGGGCTGCGGGCTTTGCGGCGGCCGTCAGCCTCGGCGCCACCGGCGCCCACCTGGCGCGGCCGCGCCAGCCTGCGAAGCATTTTCCGGTAGGGCCGCGGCTCTGGCCACAGCTCCCACGCCCGAAGAGCCAGGAGGGAAAGCCGTGCCTCGTTGGAAAGCTCTTTGGCAGCTGCTCGTGTGGCCCCACAGCCCGTGGGGCTGCGGGCTTTGCGGCGGCCGTCAGCCTCGGCGCCACCGGCGCCCACGTGGCGCCGCCGCGCCAGCCTGCGAAGCATTTTCCGGTAGGGCCGCGGCTCTGGCCACAGCTCCCACGCCCGAAGAGCCAGGAGGGAAAGCCGTGCCTCGTTGGAAAGCTCTTTGGCAGCCGCTCGCGTGGCCCCACAGCCCGTGGGGCTGCGGGCTTTGCGGCGGCCGTCAGCCTCGGCGCCACCGGCGCCCACGTGGCGCCGCCGCGCCAGCCTGCGAAGCATTTTCCGGTAGGGCCGCGGCTCTGGCCACAGCTCCCACGCCCGAAGAGCCAGGAGGGAAAGCCGTGCCTCGTTGGAAAGCTCTTTGGCAGCTCCTCGCGTGGCCCCACAGCCCGTGGGGCTGCGGGCTTTGCGGCGGCCGTCAGCCTCGGTGCCACCGGCGCCCACGTGGCGCGGCCGCGCCAGCCTGCGAAGCATTTTCCGGTACGGCCGCGGCTCTGTCCACAGCTCCCACGCCCGAAGAGCCAGGAGGGAAAGCCGTGCCTCGTTGGAAAGCTCTTTGGCAGCTGCTCGTGTCGCCCCACAGCCCGTGGGGCTGCGGGCTTTGCGGCGGCCGTCAGCTTCGGCGCCACCGGCGCCCACCTAGCGCCGCCGCGCCAGCCTGCGAAGCATCTTCTGGTAGGGCCGCGGCTCTGGCCACAGCTCCCACGCCCGAAGAGCCAGGAGGGAAAGCCATGCCTCGTTGGAAAGCTCTTTGGCAGCCGCTCGCGTGGCCCCACAGCCCGTGGGGCTGCGGGCTTTGCGGCGGCCGTCAGCCTCGGTGCCACCGGCACCCACGTGGCGCCATCGCGCCAGCCTGCGAAGCATTTTCCGGTAGGGCCGCGGCTCTGGCCACAGCTCCCACGCCCGAAGAGACAGGAGGGAAAGCCGTGCCTCGTTGGAAAGCTCTTTGGCAGCCACTCGCGTGGCCCCACAGCCCGTGGGGCTGCGGGCTTTGCGGCGGCCGTCAGCCTCGGCGCCACCGGCACCCACGTGGCGCCACCGCGCCAGCCTGCGAAGCATTTTCCGCTAGGGCCGCGGATCTGGCCACAGCTCCCACGCCCGAAGAGCCAGGAGGGAAAGCCGTGCCTCTTTGGAAAGCTCTTTGGCAGCCGCTCGCGTGGCCCCACAGCCCGTGGGGCTGCGGGCTTTGCGGTGGCCGTCAGCCTCGGCGCCACCGGCGCCCACCTGGCGCCGCCGCGCCAGCCTGTGAAGCATTTTCCGGTAGGGCCGCGGCTCTGGCCACAGCTCCCACGCCCGAAGAGCCAGGAGGGAAAGCCGTGCCTCGTTGGAAAGCTCTTTGGCAGCCGCTCGCGTGGCCCCACAGCCCGTGGGGCTGCGGGCTTTGCGGCGGCCGTCAGCCTCGGCGCCACCGGCGCCCACGTGGCGCTGCTGCGCCAGCCTGCGAAGCATTTTCCGGTAGGGCCGCGGCTCTGGCCACAGCTCCCACGCCCGAAGAGCCAGGAGGGAAAGCCGTGCCTCGTTGGAAAGCTCTTTGGCAGCTGCTCGCGTGGCCCCACAGCCCGTGGGGCTGTGGGCTTTGCGGCGGCCGTCAGCCTTGGCGCCACCGGCACCCACCTGGCGCCGCCGCGCCAGACTGCGAAGCGTTTTTTGGTAGGGCCGCGGCTCTGGCCACAGCTCCAACGCCCGAAGAGCCAGGAGGGAAAGCCGTGCCTAGTTGGAAAGCTCTTTGGCAGCTGCTACCGTGGCCCCACAGCCCGTGGGGATGCGGGGTTTGCGGCGGCCGTCAGCATCGGCGCCACGGGCGCCCACGTGGCGCTGCCGCACCAGCCTGCGAAGCATTTTCTGGAAGGGCCGCGGCTCTGGCCACAGCTCCCACGCCCGAAGAGCCAGGAGAGAAAGCCGTGCCTCGTTGGAAAGCTCTTTGGCAGCTGCTCGTGTGGCCCCACAGCCCGTGGGGCTGCGGGCTTTGCGGCGGCCGTCAGCTTCGGCGCCACCGGCGCCCACCTAGCGCCGCCGCGCCAGCCTGCGAAGCATTTTCCGGTAGGGCCGCGGCTCTGGCCACAGCTCCCACGCCCGAAGAGCCAGGAGGGAAAGCCGTGCCTCGTTGGAAAGCTCTTTGGCAGCCGCTCGCGTGGCCCCACAGCCCGTGGGGCTGCGGGCTTTGCGGCGGCCGTCAGCCTCGGCGCCACCGGCACCCACGTGGCGCCACCGCGCCAGCCTGCGAAGCATTTTCCGCTAGGGCCGCGGCTCTGCCACAGCTCCCACGCCCGAAGAGCCAGGAGGGAAAGCCGTGCCTCGTTGGAAAGCTCTTTGGCAGCCTCTCGCGTGGCCCCACAGCCCGTGGGGCTGCGGGCTTTGCGGCGGCCGTCAGCCTCGGCGCCACCGGCACCCACGTGGCGCCACCGCGCCAGCCTGCGAAGCATTTTCCGCTAGGGCCGCGGCTCTGCCACAGCTCCCACGCCCGAAGAGCCAGGAGGGAAAGCCGTGCCTCGTTGGAAAGCTCTTTGGCAGCCGCTCGCGTGGCCCCACAGCCCGTGGGGCTGCGGGCTTTGCGGCGGCCGTCAGCTTCGGCGCCACCGGCGCCCACCTAGCGCCGCCGCGCCAGCCTGCGAAGCATTTTCTGGTAGGGCCGCGGCTCTGGCCACAGCTCCCACGCCCGAAGAGCCAGGAGTGAAAGCCGTGCCTCGTTGGAAAGCTCTTTGGCAGCCGCTCGCGTGGCCCCACAGCCCGTGGGGCTGCGGGCTTTGCGGCGGCCGTCAGCCTCGGTGCCACCGGCACCCACGTGGCGCCATCGCGCCAGCCTGCGAAGCATTTTCCGGTAGGGCCGCGGCTCTGGCCACAGCTCCCACGCCCGAAGAGCCAGGAGGGAAAGCCGTGCCTCGTTGGAAAGCTCTTTGGCAGCCGCTCGCGTGGCCCCACAGCCCGTGGGGCTGCGGGCTTTGCGGCGGCCGTGAGCCTCGGCGCCACCGGCGCCGACTTGGCGCCGCCGCGCCAGCCTGCGAAGCATTTTCCGGTAGGGCCGCGGCTCTGGCCACAGCTCCCACGCACGAAGAACCAGGAGGGAAAGCCGTGCCTCGTTGGAAAGCTCTTTGGCAGCTGCTCGTGTGGCCCCACAGCCCGTGGGGCTGCGGGCTTTGCGGCGGCCTTCAGCATCGGCGCCACCGGTGCCCACGTGGCGCCGCCGCGCCAGCCTGCGAAGCATTTTCCGGTAAGGCCGCGGCTCTGGCCACAGCTCCCACGCCCGAAGAGCCAGGAGGGAAAGCCGTGCCTCGTTGGAAAGCTCTTTGGCAGCTGTTCGCATGGCCCCACAGCCCGTGGGGCTGCGGGCTTTGCGGCGGCCGTCAGCCTCGGCGCCACCGTCGCCCACGTGGCGCCGCCGCGCCAGCCTGCGAAGCATTTTCCGGTAGGGCCGCGGCTCTGGCCACAGCTCCCACGCCCGAAGAGCCAGGAGGTAAAGCCGTGCCTCGTTGGAAAGCTCTTTGTCAGCCGCTCGCGTGGCCCCACAGCCCGTGGGGCTGCGGGCTTTGCGGCGGCCGTCAGCCTCGGCGCCACCGGCGCCCACGTGGCGCCGCCGCGCCAGCCTGCGAAGCATTTTCCGGTAGGGTCGCGGCTCTGGCCACAGCTCCCACGCCCGAAGAGCCAGGAGGGAAAGCCATGCCTCGTTGGAAAGCTCTTTGCAGCTGCTCGCGTGGCCCCACAGCCCGTGGGGCTGCGGGCTTTGCGGCGGCCGTCAGCCTCGGCGCCACCGGCGCCCACCTGGCGCGGCCGCGCCAGCCTGCGAAGCATTTTCCGGTAGGGCCGCAGCTCTGGCCACAGCTCCCACGCCCGAAAAGCCAGGAGAGAAAGCCGTGCCTCGTTGGAAAGCTCTTTGGCAGCTGCTCGTGTGGCCCCACAGCCCGTGGGGCTGCGGGCTTTGCGGCGGCCGTCAGCCTCGGCGCCACCGGCGCCCACCTGGCGCCGCCGCGCCAGCGTGCGAAGCATCTTCTGGTAGGGCCGCGGCTCTGGCCACAGCTCCCACGCCCGAAGAGCCAGGAGGGAAAGCCGTGCCTCGTTGGAAAGCTCTTTCGCAGCCGCTCGCGTGGCCCCACAGCCCGTGGGGCTGCGGGCTTTGCGGCGGCCGTCAGCCTCGGTGCCACCGGCGCCCACCTGTCGCCGCCGCGCCAGCCTGCGAAGCATTTTCCGGTAGGGCCGCGGCTCTGGCCACAGCTCCCACGCCCGAAGAGCCAGGAGGGAAAGCCGTGCCTCGTTGGAAAGCTCTTTGGCAACTGCTCGCGTGGCCCCACAGCCCGTGGGGCTGCGGGCTTTGCGGCAGCCGTCAGCCTCGGCGCCACCGGCGCCCACGTGGCGCCGCCGCGCCAGCCTGCGAAGCATTTTCCGGTAGGGCCGCGGCTCTGGCCACAGCTCCCACGCCCGAAGAGCCAGGAGGGAAAGCCATGCCTCGTTGGAAAGCTCTTTGGCAGCCGCTCGCGTGGCCCCACAGCCCGTGGGGCTGCGGGCTTTGCGGCGGCCGTCAGCCTCGGTGCCACCGGCACCCACGTGGCGCCATCGCGCCAGCCTGCGAAGCATTTTCCGGTAGGGCCGCGGCTCTGGCCACAGCTCCCACGCCCGAAGAGACAGGAGGGAAAGCCGTGCCTCGTTGGAAAGCTCTTTGGCAGCTGCTCGTGTGGCCCCACAGCCCGTGGGGCTGCGGGCTTTGCGGCGGCCGTCAGCATCGGCGCCACCGGCGCCCACCTGACGCCGCCGCGCCAGCGTGCGAAGCATTTTCCGGTAGGACCGCGGCTCTGGCCACAGCTCCCACGCCCGAAGAGCCAGGAGGGAAAGCCGTGCCTCGTTGGAAAGCTCTTTGGCAGCCGCTCGCGTGGCCCCACAGCCCGTGGGGCTGCGGGCTTTGCGGCGGCCGTCAGCTTCGGCGCCACCGGCGCCCACCTAGCGCCGCCGCGCCAGCCTGCGAAGCATTTTCCGGTAGGGCCGCGGCTCTGGCCACAGCTCCCACGCCCGAAGAGCCAGGAGGGAAAGCCATGCCTCGTTGGAAAGCTCTTTGGCAGCCGCTCGCGTGGCCCCACAGCCCGTGGGGCTGCGGGCTTTGCGGCGGCCGTCAGCCTCGGTGCCACCGGCACCCACGTGGCGCCATCGCGCCAGCCTGCGAAGCATTTTCCGGTAGGGCCGCGGCTCTGGCCACAGCTCCCACGCCCGAAGAGACAGGAGGGAAAGCCGTGCCTCGTTGGAAAGCTCTTTGGCAGCCACTCGCGTGGCCCCACAGCCCGTGGGGCTGCGGGCTTTGCGGCGGCCGTCAGCCTCGGCGCCACCGGCACCCACGTGGCGCCACCGCGCCAGCCTGCGAAGCATTTTCCGCTAGGGCCGCGGATCTGGCCACAGCTCCCACGCCCGAAGAGCCAGGAGGGAAAGCCGTGCCTCTTTGGAAAGCTCTTTGGCAGCCGCTCGCGTGGCCCCACAGCCCGTGGGGCTGCGGGCTTTGTGGCGGCCGTCAGCCTCGGCGCCACCGGCGCCCACCTGGCGCCGCCGCGCCAGCCTGCGAAGCATTTTCCGGTAGGGCCGCGGCTCTGGCCACAGCTCCCACGCCCGAAGAGCCAGGAGGGAAAGCCGTGCCTCGTTGGAAAGCTCTTTGGCAGCCGCTCGCGTGGCCCCACAGCCCGTGGGGCTGCGGGCTTTGCGGCGGCCGTCAGCCTCGGCGCCACCGGCGCCCACGTGGCGCTGCTGCGCCAGCCTGCGAAGCATTTTCCGGTAGGGCCGCGGCTCTGGCCACAGCTCCCACGCCCGAAGAGCCAGGAGGGAAAGCCGTGCCTCGTTGGAAAGCTCTTTGGCAGCTGCTCGCGTGGCCCCACAGCCCGTGGGGCTGTGGGCTTTGCGGCGGCCGTCAGCCTTGGCGCCACCGGCACCCACCTGGCGCCGCCGCGCCAGACTGCGAAGCGTTTTTTGGTAGGGCCGCGGCTCTGGCCACAGCTCCAACGCCCGAAGAGCCAGGAGGGAAAGCCGTGCCTAGTTGGAAAGCTCTTTGGCAGCTGCTACCGTGGCCCCACAGCCCGTGGGGATGCGGGGTTTGCGGCGGCCGTCAGCATCGGCGCCACGGGCGCCCACGTGGCGCTGCCGCACCAGCCTGCGAAGCATTTTCTGGAAGGGCCGCGGCTCTGGCCACAGCTCCCACGCCCGAAGAGCCAGGAGAGAAAGCCGTGCCTCGTTGGAAAGCTCTTTGGCAGCTGCTCGTGTGGCCCCACAGCCCGTGGGGCTGCGGGCTTTGCGGCGGCCGTCAGCTTCGGCGCCACCGGCGCCCACCTAGCGCCGCCGCGCCAGCCTGCGAAGCATTTTCCGGTAGGGCCGCGGCTCTGGCCACAGCTCCCACGCCCGAAGAGCCAGGAGGGAAAGCCGTGCCTCGTTGGAAAGCTCTTTGGCAGCCGCTCGCGTGGCCCCACAGCCCGTGGGGCTGCGGGCTTTGCGGCGGCCGTCAGCCTCGGCGCCACCGGCACCCACGTGGCGCCACCGCGCCAGCCTGCGAAGCATTTTCCGCTAGGGCCGCGGCTCTGCCACAGCTCCCACGCCCGAAGAGCCAGGAGGGAAAGCCGTGCCTCGTTGGAAAGCTCTTTGGCAGCCTCTCGCGTGGCCCCACAGCCCGTGGGGCTGCGGGCTTTGCGGCGGCCGTCAGCCTCGGCGCCACCGGCACCCACGTGGCGCCACCGCGCCAGCCTGCGAAGCATTTTCCGCTAGGGCCGCGGCTCTGCCACAGCTCCCACGCCCGAAGAGCCAGGAGGGAAAGCCGTGCCTCGTTGGAAAGCTCTTTGGCAGCCGCTCGCGTGGCCCCACAGCCCGTGGGGCTGCGGGCTTTGCGGCGGCCGTCAGCTTCGGCGCCACCGGCGCCCACCTAGCGCCGCCGCGCCAGCCTGCGAAGCATTTTCTGGTAGGGCCGCGGCTCTGGCCACAGCTCCCACGCCCGAAGAGCCAGGAGTGAAAGCCGTGCCTCGTTGGAAAGCTCTTTGGCAGCCGCTCGCGTGGCCCCACAGCCCGTGGGGCTGCGGGCTTTGCGGCGGCCGTCAGCCTCGGTGCCACCGGCACCCACGTGGCGCCATCGCCCCAGCCTGCGAAGCATTTTCCGGTAGGGCCGCGGCTCTGGCCACAGCTCCCACGCCCGAAGAGCCAGGAGGGAAAGCCGTGCCTCGTTGGAAAGCTCTTTGGCAGCCGCTCGCGTGGCCCCACAGCCCGTGGGGCTGCGGGCTTTGCGGCGGCCGTGAGCCTCGGCGCCACCGGCGCCGACTTGGCGCCGCCGCGCCAGCCTGCGAAGCATTTTCCGGTAGGGCCGCGGCTCTGGCCACAGCTCCCACGCCCGAAGAGCCAGGAGGGAAAGCCGTGCCTCGTTGGAAAGCTCTTTGGCAGCTGCTCGTGTGGCCCCACAGCCCGTGGGGCTGCGGGCTTTGCGGCGGCCTTCAGCATCGGCGCCACCGGTGCCCACGTGGCGCCGCCGCGCAAGCCTGCGAAGCATTTTCCGGTAAGGCCGCGGCTCTGGCCACAGCTCCCACGCCCGAAGAGCCAGGAGGGAAAGCCGTGCCTCGTTGGAAAGCTCTTTGGCAGCTGTTCGCATGGCCCCACAGCCCGTGGGGCTGCGGGCTTTGCGGCGGCCGTCAGCCTCGGCGCCACCGGCGCCCACGTGGCGCCGCCGCGCCAGCCTGCGAAGCATTTTCCGGTAGGGCCGCGGCTCTGGCCACAGCTCCCACGCCCGAAGAGCCAGGAGGGAAAGCCGTGCCTCGTTGGAAAGCTCTTTGTCAGCCGCTCGCGTGGCCCCACAGCCCGTGGGGCTGCGGGCTTTGCGGCGGCCGTCAGCCTCGGCGCCACCGGCGCCCACGTGGCGCCGCCGCGCCAGCCTGCGAAGCATTTTCCGGTAGGGTCACGGCTCTGGCCACAGCTCCCACGCCCGAAGAGCCAGGAGGGAAAGCCATGCCTCGTTGGAAAGCTCTTTGCAGCTGCTCGCGTGGCCCCACAGCCCGTGGGGCTGCGGGCTTTGCGGCGGCCGTCAGCCTCGGCGCCACCGGCGCCCACCTGGCGCGGCCGCGCCAGCCTGCGAAGCATTTTCCGGTAGGGCCGCAGCTCTGGCCACAGCTCCCACGCCCGAAAAGCCAGGAGAGAAAGCCGTGCCTCGTTGGAAAGCTCTTTGGC
This sequence comes from Chroicocephalus ridibundus, assembly GCF_963924245.1. Taxonomy (NCBI): domain Eukaryota; kingdom Metazoa; phylum Chordata; class Aves; order Charadriiformes; family Laridae; genus Chroicocephalus; species Chroicocephalus ridibundus. The sequence continues at coordinate 11,339 of NW_026961525.1, forward strand.
AGCTGCTCGTGTGGCCCCACAGCCCGTGGGGCTGCGGGCTTTGCGGCGGCCGTCAGCCTCGGAGCCACCGGCGCCCACCTGGCGCCGCCGCGCCAGCGTGCGAAGCATCTTCTGGTAGGGCCGCGGCTCTGGCCACAGCTCCCACGCCCGAAGAGCCAGGAGGGAAAGCCGTGCCTCGTTGGAAAGCTCTTTCGCAGCCGCTCGCGTGGCCCCACAGCCCGTGGGGCTGCGGGCTTTGCGGCGGCCGTCAGCCTCGGTGCCACCGGCGCCCACCTGTCGCCGCCGCGCCAGCCTGCGAAGCATTTTCCGGTAGGGCCGCGGCTCTGGCCACAGCTCCCACGCCCGAAGAGCCAGGAGGGAAAGCCGTGCCTCGTTGGAAAGCTCTTTGGCAGCCGCTCGCGTGGCCCCACAGCCCGTGGGGCTGCGGGCTTTGCGGCGGCCGTCAGCCTCGGTGCCACCGGCGCCCACCTGGCGCCGCCGCGCCAGCCTGCGAAGCATTTTCCGGTAGGGCCGCGTCTCTGGCCACAGCTCCCATGCCCGAAGAGCCAGGAGGGAAAGCCGTGCCTCGTTGGAAAGCTCTTTGGCAACTGCTCGCGTGGCCCCACAGCCCGTGGGGCTGCGGGCTTTGCGGCAGCCGTCAGCCTCGGCGTCACCGGCGCCCACGTGGCGCCGCCGCGCCAGCCTGCGAAGCATTTTCCGGTAGGGCCGCGGCTCTGGCCACAGCTCCCACGCCCGAAGAGCCAGGAGGGAAAGCCGTGCCTCGTTGGAAAGCTCTTTGGCAGCTGCTCGCGTGTCCCCACAGCCCGTGGGGCTGCGGGCTTTGCGGCGGCCGTCAGCCTCGGCGCCACCGGCGCCCACCTGGCGCGGCCGCGCCAGCCTGCGAAGCATTTTCCGGTAGGGCCGCGGCTCTGGCCACAGCTTCAACGCCCGAAGAGCCAGGAGGGAAAGCCGTGCCTCGTTGGAAAGCTCTTTGGCAGCCGCTCGCGTGGCCCCACAGCCCGTGGGGCTGCGGGCTTTGCGGCGGCCGTCAGCCTCGGCGCCACCGGCACCCACGTGGCGCCTCCGCGCCAGCCTGCGAAGCATTTTCCGGTAGGGCCGCGGCTCTGGCCACAGCTCCCACGCCCGAAGAGCCAGGAGGGAAAGCCGTGCCTCGTTGGAAAGCTCTTTGGCAGCTGCTCGCGTGGCCCCACAGCCCGTGGGGCTGCGGGCTTTGCGGCGGCCGTCAGCCTCGGCGCCACCGGCGCCCACCTGGCGCCGCCGCGCCAGCCTGCGAAGTGTTTTCCGGTAGGGCTGCGGCTCTGGCCACAGCTCCCACGCCCGAAGAGCCAGGAGGGAAAGCTGTGCCTCGTTGGAAAGATCTTTGGCAGCTGCTACCGTGGCCCCACAGCCCGTGGGGCTGCGGGCTTTGCGGCGGCCGTCAGCCTCGGCGCCACCGGCGCCCACGTGGCGCTGCTGCGCCAGCCTGCGAAGCATTTTCCGGTAGGGCCGCGGCTCTGGCCACAGCTCCCACGCCCGAAGAGCCAGGAGGGAAAGCCGTGCCTCGTTGGAAAGCTCTTTGGCAGCCGCTCGCGTGGCCCCACAGCCCGTGGGGCTGCGGGCTTTGCGGCGGCCGTCAGCCTTGGCGCCACCGGCGCCCACCTGGCGCCGCCGCGCCAGACTGCGAAGCGTTTTTTGGTAGGGCCGCGGCTCTGGCCACAGCTCCAACGCATGAAGAGCCAGGAGGGAAAGCCGTGCCTCGTTGGAAAGCTCTTTGGCAGCTGGTCGTGTGGCCCCACAGCCCGTGGGGCAGCGGGCTTTGTGGCGGCCGTCAGCCTCGGCGCCACCGGCACCCACGTGGCGCCACCGCGCCAGCCCGCGAAGCATTTTCCGGTAGGGCCGCGGCTCTGGCCACAGCTCCCACGCCCGAAGAGCCAGGAGGGAAAGCCGTGCCTCGTTGGAAAGCTCTTTGGCAGCCGCTCGCGTGGCCGCACAGCCCGTGGGGCTGCGGGCTTTGCGGCGGCCATCAGCCTCGGCGCCACCGGCGCCCACCTGGCGCGGCCGCGCCAGCCTGCGAAGCATTTTCCGGTAGGGCCGCGGCTCTGGCCACAGCTTCAAAGCCCGAAGAGCCAGGAGGGAAAGCCGTGCCTCGTTGGAAAGCTCTTTGGCAGCCGCTCGCGTGGCCCCACAGTCCGTGGGGCTGCGGGCTTTGCGGTGGCCGTCAGCCTCGGCGCCACCGGCGCCCACCTGGCGCCGCCGCGCCAGCCTGCGAAGCATCTTCTGTTAGGGCCGCGACTCTGGCCACAGCTCCCACGCCCGAAGAGCCAGGAGGGAAAGCCGTGCCTCGTTGGAAAGCTCTTTGGCAGCTGCTCGTGTGGCCCCACAGCCCGTGGGGCTGCGGGCTTTGCGGCGGCCTTCAGCATCGGCGCCACCGGCGCCCACGTGGCGCCGCCGCGCCAGCCTGCGAAGCATTTTCCGGTAGGGCCGCGGCTCTGGCCACAGCTCCCACGCCCGAAGAGCCAGGAGGGAAAGCCGTGCCTCGTTGAAAAGCTCTTTGGCAGCTGCTCGCGTGGCCCCACAGCCGGTGGGGCTGCGGGCTTTGCGGCGGCCGTCAGCTTCGGCGCCACCGGCGCCCACCTGGCGCCGCCGCGCCAGCCTGCGAAGCATTTTCCGGTAGGGCCGCGGCTCTGGCCACAGCTCCCACGCCCGAAGAGCCAGGAGGGAAAGCCGTGCCTCGTTGGAAAGCTCTTTGGCAGCCGCTCGCGTGGCCCCACAGCCCGTGGGGCTGCGGGCTTTGCGGCGGCCGTCAGCCTCGGCGCCACCGGCACCCACGTGGCGCCACCGCGCCAGCCTGCGAAGCATTTTCCGGTAGGGCCGCGGCTCTGGCCACAGCTCCCACGCCCGAAGAGCCAGGAGGGAAAGCCGTGCCTCGTTGGAAAGCTCTTTGGCAGCCGCTCGCGTGGCCCCACAGCCCGTGGGGCTGCGGGCCTTGCGGCGGCCGTCAGCCTCGGCGCCACCGGCGCCCACCTGGCGCGGCCGCGCCAGCCTGCGAAGCATTTTCCGGTAGGGCCGCGGCTCTGGCCACAGCTTCAACGCCCGAAGAGCCAGGAGGGAAAGCCGTGCCTCGTTGGAAAGCTCTTTGGCAGCCGCTCGCGTGGCCCCACAGCCCGTGGGGCTGCGGGCTTTGCGGTGGCCGTCAGCCTCGGCGCCACCGGCGCCCACCTGGCGCGGCCGCGCCAGCCTGCGAAGCATTTTCTGGTAGGGCCGCGGCTCTGGCCACAGCTCCCACGCCCGAAGAGCCAGGAGGGAAAGCCGTGCCTCGTTGGAAAGCTCTTTGGCAGCCGCTCGCGTGGCCTCACAGCCCGTGGGGCTGCGGGCTTTGCGGCGGCCGTCAGCCTCGGCGCCACCGGCGCCCACTTGGGGACGCCGCGCCAGCCTGCGAAGCATTTTCCGGTAGGGCCGCGGCTCTGGCCACAGCTCCCACGCCCGAAGAGCCAGGAGGGAAAGCCGTGCCTCGTTGGAAAGCTCTTTGGCAGCTGCTCGTGTGGCCCCACAGCCCGTGGGGCTGCGGGCTTTGCAGCGGCCGTCAGCCTCGGCGCCACCGGCGCCCACGTGGCGCCGCCGCGCCAGCCTGCGAAGCATTTTCCGGTAGGGCTGCGGCTCTGGCCACAGCTCCCACGCCCGAAGAGCCAGGAGGGAAAGCCGTGCCTCGTTGGAAAGCTCTTTGGCAGCCGCTCGCATGGCCCCACAGCCCGTGGGGCTGCGGGCTTTGCGGCGGCCGTCAGCCTCGGCGCCACCGGCGCCCACTTGGCGCCGCCGCGCCAGCCTGCGAAGCATTTTCCGGTTGGGCCGCGGCTCTGGCCACAGCTCCCACGCCCGAAGAGCCAGGAGGGAAAGCCGTGCCTCGTTGGAAAGCTCTTTGGCAGCCGCTCGCGTGGCCCCACAGCCCGTGGGGCTGCGGGCTTTGCGGCGGCCGTCAGCCTCGGCGCCACCGGCGCCCACGTGGCGCCGCCGCGCCAGCCTGCAAAGCATTTTCCGGTAGGGTCGCGGCTCTGGCCACAGCTCCCACGCCCGAAGAGCCAGGAGGGAAAGCCGTGCCTCGTTGGAAAGCTCTTTGGCAGCTGCTCGCGTGGCCCCACAGCCTGTGGGGCTGCGGGCTTTGCGGCGGCCGTCAGCCTCGGCGCCACCGGCGCCCACCTGGCGCGGCCGCGCCAGCCTGCGAAGCATTTTCTGGTAGGGTCGCGGCTCTGGCCACAGCTCCCACGCCCAAAGAGCCAGGAGGGAAAGCCGTGCCTCGTTGGAAAGCTCTTTGGCAGCCGCTCGCGTGGCCCCACAGCCCGTGGGGCTGCGGGCTTTGCGGCGGCCGTCAGCCTCGGCGCCACCGGCACCCACGTGGCGCCACCGCGCCAGCCTGAGAAGCATTTTCCGGTAGGGCCGCGGCTCTGGCCACAGCTCCCACGCCCGAAGAGCCAGGAGGGAAAGCCGTGCCTCGTTGGAAAGCTCTTTGGCAGCTGCTCGTGTGGCCCCACAGCCCGTGGGGCAGCGGGCTTTGTGGCGGCCGTCAGCCTCGGCGCCACCGGCACCCACGTGGCGCCACCGCGCCAGCCCGCGAAGCATTTTCCGGTAGGGCCGCGGCTCTGGCCACAGCTCCCACGCCCGAAGAGCCAGGAGGGAAAGCCGTGCCTCGTTGGAAAGCTCTTTGGCAGCCGCTCGCGTGGCCCCACAGCCCGTGGGGCTGCGGGCTTTGCGGCGGCCATCAGCCTCGGCGCCACCGGCGCCCACCTGGCGCGGCCGCGCCAGCCTGCGAAGCATTTTCCGGTAGGGCCGCGGCTCTGGCCACAGCTTCAACGCCCGAAGAGCCAGGAGGGAAAGCCGTGCCTCGTTGGAAAGCTCTTTGGCAGCCACTCGCGTGGCCCCACAGCCCGTGGGGCTGCGGGCTTTGCGGTGGCCGTCAGCCTCGGCGCCACCGGCGCCCACCTGGCGCCGCCGCGCCAGCCTGCGAAGCATCTTCTGGTAGGGCCGCGACTCTGGCCACAGCTCCCACGCCCGAAGAGCCAGGAGGGAAAGCCGTGCCTCGTTGGAAAGCTCTTTGGCAGCTGCTCGTGTGGCCCCACAGCCCGTGGGGCTGCGGGCTTTGCGGCGGCCTTCAGCATCGGCGCCACCGGCGCCCACGTGGCGCCGCCGCGCCAGCCTGCGAAGCATTTTCCGGTAGGGCCGCGGCTCTGGCCACAGCTCCCACGCCCGAAGAGCCAGGAGGGAAAGCCGTGCCTCGTTGGAAAGCTCTTTGGCAGCTGCTCGCGTGGCCCCACAGCCGGTGGGGCTGCGGGCTTTGCGGCGGCCGTCAGCCTCGGCGCCACCGGCGCCCACGTGGCGCCGCCGCGCCAGCCTGCGAAGCATTTTCCGGTAGGGCCGCGGCTCTGGCCACAGCTCCCACGCCCGAAGAGCCAGGAGGGAAAGCCGTGCCTCGTTGGAAAGCTCTTTGGCAGCTGCTCGCGTGGCCCCACAGCCGGTGGGGCTGCGGGCTTTGCGGCGGCCGTCAGCTTCGGCGCCACCGGCGCCCACCTGGCGCCGCCGCGCCAGCCTGCGAAGCATTTTCCGGTAGGGCCGCGGCTCTGGCCACAGCTCCCACGCCCGAAGAGCCAGGAGGGAAAGCCGTGCCTCGTTGGAAAGCTCTTTGGCAGCTGCTCGCGTGGCCCCACAGCCTGTGGGGCTGCGGGCTTTGCGGCGGCCGTCAGCCTCGGCGCCACCGGCGCCCACCTGGCGCGGCCGCGCCAGCCTGCGAAGCATTTTCTGGTAGGGTCGCGGCTCTGGCCACAGCTCCCACGCCCAAAGAGCCAGGAGGGAAAGCCGTGCCTCGTTGGAAAGCTCTTTGGCAGCCGCTCGCGTGGCCCCACAGCCCGTGGGGCTGCGGGCTTTGCGGCGGCCGTCAGCCTCGGCGCCACCGGCACCCACGTGGCGCCACCGCGCCAGCCTGAGAAGCATTTTCCGGTAGGGCCGCGGCTCTGGCCACAGCTCCCACGCCCGAAGAGCCAGGAGGGAAAGCCGTGCCTCGTTGGAAAGCTCTTTGGCAGCTGCTCGTGTGGCCCCACAGCCCGTGGGGCAGCGGGCTTAGTGGCGGCCGTCAGCCTCGGCGCCACCGGCACCCACGTGGCGCCACCGCGCCAGCCCGCGAAGCATTTTCCGGTAGGGCCGCGGCTCTGGCCACAGCTCCCACGCCCGAAGAGCCAGGAGGGAAAGCCGTGCCTCGTTGGAAAGCTCTTTGGCAGCCGCTCGCGTGGCCCCACAGCCCGTGGGGCTGCGGGCTTTGCGGCGGCCATCAGCCTCGGCGCCACCGGCGCCCACCTGGCGCGGCCGCGCCAGCCTGCGAAGCATTTTCCGGTAGGGCCGCGGCTCTGGCCACAGCTTCAACGCCCGAAGAGCCAGGAGGGAAAGCCGTGCCTCGTTGGAAAGCTCTTTGTCAGCCGCTCGCGTGGCCCCACAGCCCGTGGGGCTGCGGGCTTTGCGGTGGCCGTCAGCCTCGGCGCCACCGGCGCCCACCTGGCGCCGCCGCGCCAGCCTGCGAAGCATCTTCTGGTAGGGCCGCGACTCTGGCCACAGCTCCCACGCCCGAAGAGCCAGGAGGGAAAGCCGTGCCTCGTTGGAAAGCTCTTTGGCAGCTGCTCGTGTGGCCCCACAGCCCGTGGGGCTGCGGGCTTTGCGGCGGCCTTCAGCATCGGCGCCACCGGCGCCCACGTGGCGCCGCCGCGCCAGCCTGCGAAGCATTTTCCGGTAGGGCCGCGGCTCTGGCCACAGCTCCCACGCCCGAAGAGCCAGGAGGGAAAGCCGTGCCTCGTTGGAAAGCTCTTTGGCAGCTGCTCGCGTGGCCCCACAGCCGGTGGGGCTGCGGGCTTTGCGGCGGCCGTCAGCCTCGGCGCCACCGGCGCCCACGTGGCGCCGCCGCGCCAGCCTGCGAAGCATTTTCCGGTAGGGCCGCGGCTCTGGCCACAGCTCCCACGCCCGAAGAGCCAGGAGGGAAAGCCGTGCCTCGTTGGAAAGCTCTTTGGCAGCTGCTCGCGTGGCCCCACAGCCGGTGGGGCTGCGGGCTTTGCGGCGGCCGTCAGCTTCGGCGCCACCGGCGCCCACCTGGCGCCGCCGCGCCAGCCTGCGAAGCATTTTCCGGTAGGGCCGCGGCTCTGGCCACAGCTCCCACGCCCGAAGAGCCAGGAGGGAAAGCCGTGCCTCGTTGGAAAGCTCTTTGGCAGCCGCTCGCGTGGCCCCACAGCCCGTGGGGCTGCGGGCTTTGCGGCGGCCGTCAGCCTCGGCGCCACCGGCACCCACGTGGCGCCACCGCGCCAGCCTGCGAAGCATTTTCCGGTAGGGCCGCGGCTCTGGCCACAGCTCCCACGCCCGAAGAGCCAGGAGGGAAAGCCGTGCCTCGTTGGAAAGCTCTTTGGCAGCCGCTCGCGTGGCCCCACAGCCCGTGGGGCTGCGGGCTTTGCGGTGGCCGTCAGCCTCGGCGCCACCGGCGCCCACCTGGCGCGGCCGCGCCAGCCTGCGAAGCATTTTCTGGTAGGGCCGCGGCTCTGGCCACAGCTCCCACGCCCGAAGAGCCAGGAGGGAAAGCCGTGCCTCGTTGGAAAGCTCTTTGGCAGCCGCTCGCGTGGCCTCACAGCCCGTGGGGCTGCGGGCTTTGCGGCGGCCGTCAGCCTCGGCGCCACCGGCGCCCACTTGGGGAAGCCGCGCCAGCCTGCGAAGCATTTTCCGGTAGGGCCGCGGCTCTGGCCACAGCTCCCACGCCCGAAGAGCCAGGAGGGAAAGCCGTGCCTCGTTGGAAAGCTCTTTGGCAGCTGCTCGTGTGGCCCCACAGCCCGTGGGGCTGCGGGCTTTGCAGCGGCCGTCAGCCTCGGCGCCACCGGCGCCCACGTGGCGCCGCCGCGCCAGCCTGCGAAGCATTTTCCGGTAGGGCTGCGGCTCTGGCCACAGCTCCCACGCCCGAAGAGCCAGGAGGGAAAGCCGTGCCTCGTTGGAAAGCTCTTTGGCAGCCGCTCGCATGGCCCCACAGCCCGTGCGGCTGCGGGCTTTGCGGCGGCCGTCAGCCTCGGCGCCACCGGCGCCCACTTGGCGCCGCCGCGCCAGCCTGCGAAGCATTTTCCGGTTGGGCCGCGGCTCTGGCCACAGCTCCCACGCCCGAAGAGCCAGGAGGGAAAGCCGTGCCTCGTTGGAAAGCTCTTTGGCAGCCGCTCGCGTGGCCCCACAGCCCGTGGGGCTGCGGGCTTTGCGGCGGCCGTCAGCCTCGGCGCCACCGGCGCCCACGTGGCGCCGCCGCGCCAGCCTGCAAAGCATTTTCCGGTAGGGTCGCGGCTCTGGCCACAGCTCCCACGCCCGAAGAGCCAGGAGGGAAAGCCGTGCCTCGTTGGAAAGCTCTTTGGCAGCTGCTCGCGTGGCCCCACAGCCTGTGGGGCTGCGGGCTTTGCGGCGGCCGTCAGCCTCGGCGCCACCGGCGCCCACCTGGCGCGGCCGCGCCAGCCTGCGAAGCATTTTCTGGTAGGGTCGCGGCTCTGGCCACAGCTCCCACGCCCAAAGAGCCAGGAGGGAAAGCCGTGCCTCGTTGGAAAGCTCTTTGGCAGCCGCTCGCGTGGCCCCACAGCCCGTGGGGCTGCGGGCTTTGCGGCGGCCGTCAGCCTCGGCGCCACCGGCACCCACGTGGCGCCACCGCGCCAGCCTGAGAAGCATTTTCCGGTAGGGCCGCGGCTCTGGCCACAGCTCCCACGCCCGAAGAGCCAGGAGGGAAAGCCGTGCCTCGTTGGAAAGCTCTTTGGCAGCTGCTCGTGTGGCCCCACAGCCCGTGGGGCAGCGGGCTTTGTGGCGGCCGTCAGCCTCGGCGCCACCGGCACCCACGTGGCGCCACCGCGCCAGCCCGCGAAGCATTTTCCGGTAGGGCCGCGGCTCTGGCCACAGCTCCCACGCCCGAAGAGCCAGGAGGGAAAGCCGTGCCTCGTTGGAAAGCTCTTTGGCAGCCGCTCGCGTGGCCCCACAGCCCGTGGGGCTGCGGGCTTTGCGGCGGCCATCAGCCTCGGCGCCACCGGCGCCCACCTGGCGCGGCCGCGCCAGCCTGCGAAGCATTTTCCGGTAGGGCCGCGGCTCTGGCCACAGCTTCAACGCCCGAAGAGCCAGGAGGGAAAGCCGTGCCTCGTTGGAAAGCTCTTTGGCAGCCACTCGCGTGGCCCCACATCCCGTGGGGCTGCGGGCTTTGCGGTGGCCGTCAGCCTCGGCGCCACCGGCGCCCACCTGGCGCCGCCGCGCCAGCCTGCGAAGCATCTTCTGGTAGGGCCGCGACTCTGGCCACAGCTCCCACGCCCGAAGAGCCAGGAGGGAAAGCCGTGCCTCGTTGGAAAGCTCTTTGGCAGCTGCTCGTGTGGCCCCACAGCCCGTGGGGCTGCGGGCTTTGCGGCGGCCTTCAGCATCGGCGCCACCGGCGCCCACGTGGCGCCGCCGCGCCAGCCTGCGAAGCATTTTCCGGTAGGGCCGCGGCTCTGGCCACAGCTCCCACGCCCGAAGAGCCAGGAGGGAAAGCCGTGCCTCGTTGGAAAGCTCTTTGGCAGCCGCTCGCGTGGCCCCACAGCCCATGGGGCTGCGGGCTTTGCGGTGGCCTTCAGCATCGGCGCCACCGGCGCCCACGTGGCGCCGCCACGCCAGCCTGCGAAGCATTTTCCGGTAGGGCCGCGGCTCTGGCCACAGCTCCCACGCCCGAAGAGCCAGGAGGGAAAGCCGTGCCTCGTTGGAAAGCTCTTTGGCAGCTGCTCGCGTGGCCCCACAGCCCGTGGGGCTGCGGGCTTTGCGGCGGCCGTCAGCCTCGGCGCCACCGGCACCCACGTGGCGCCTCCGCGCCAGCCTGCGAAGCATTTTCCGGTAGGGCCGCGGCTCTGGCCACAGCTCCCACGCCCGAAGAGCCAGGAGGGAAAGCCGTGCCTCGTTGGAAAGCTCTTTGGCAGCTGCTCGCGTGGCCCCACAGCCCGTGGGGCTGCGGGCTTTGCGGCGGCCGTCAGCCTCGGCGCCACCGGCGCCCACCTGGCGCCGCCGCGCCAGCCTGCGAAGCGTTTTCCGGTAGGGCCGCGGCTCTGGCCACAGCTCCCACGCCCGAAGAGCCAGGAGGGAAAGCCGTGCCTCGTTGGAAAGCTCTTTGGCAGCTGCTACCGTGGCCCCACAGCCCGTGGGGCTGCGGGCTTTGCGGCGGCCGTCAGCCTCGGCGCCACCGGCGCCCACGTGGTGCTGCCGCGCCAGCCTGCGAAGCATTTTCCGGTAGGGCCGCGGCTCTGGCCACAGCTCCCACGCCCGAAGAGCCAGGAGGGAAAGCCGTGCCTCGTTGGAAAGGTCTTTGGCAGCTGCTCACGTGGCCCCACAGCCCGTGGGGCTGCGGGCTTTGCGGCGGCCGTCAGACTCGGCGCCACCGGCGCCCACGTGGCGCCGCCGCGCCAGCCTGCGAAGCATTTTCCGGTAGGGCCGCGGCTCTGGCCACAGCTCCCACGCCCGAAGAGCCAGGAGGGAAAGCCGTGCCTCGTTGGAAAGCTCTTTGGCAGCCGCTCGCGTGGCCCCACAGCCCGTGGGGTTGCGGGCTTTGCGGTGGCCGTCAGCCTCGGCGCCACCGGCGCCCACCTGGCGCCGCTGTGCCAGCCTGCGAAGCATTTTCCGGTAGGGCCGCGGCTCTGGCCACAGCTCCCACGCCCGAAGAGCCAGGAGGGAAAGCCGTGCCTAGTTGGAAAGCTCTTTGGCAGCTGCTACCGTGGCCCCACAGCCCGTGGGGATGCGGGGTTTGCGGCGGCCGTCAGCATCGGCGCCACGGGCGCCCACGTGGCGCTGCCGCACCAGCCTGCGAAGCATTTTCTGGAAGGGCCGCGGCTCTGGCCACAGCTCCCACGCCCGAAGAGCCAGGAGAGAAAGCCGTGCCTCGTTGGAAAGCTCTTTGGCAGCTGCTCGTGTGGCCCCACAGCCCGTGGGGCTGCGGGCTTTGCGGCGGCCGTCAGCTTCGGCGCCACCGGCGCCCACCTAGCGCCGCCGCGCCAGCCTGCGAAGCATTTTCCGGTAGGGCCGCGGCTCTGGCCACAGCTCCCACGCCCGAAGAGCCAGGAGGGAAAGCCGTGCCTCGTTGGAAAGCTCTTTGGCAGCCGCTCGCGTGGCCCCACAGCCCGTGGGGCTGCGGGCTTTGCGGCGGCCGTCAGCCTCGGCGCCACCGGCACCCACGTGGCGCCACCGCGCCAGCCTGCGAAGCATTTTCCGCTAGGGCCGCGGCTCTGCCACAGCTCCCACGCCCGAAGAGCCAGGAGGGAAAGCCGTGCCTCGTTGGAAAGCTCTTTGGCAGCCGCTCGCGTGGCCCCACAGCCCGTGGGGCTGCGGGCTTTGCGGCGGCCGTCAGCTTCGGCGCCACCGGCGCCCACCTAGCGCCGCCGCGCCAGCCTGCGAAGCATTTTCCGCTAGGGCCGCGGCTCTGCCACAGCTCCCACGCCCGAAGAGCCAGGAGGGAAAGCCGTGCCTCGTTGGAAAGCTCTTTGGCAGCCTCTCGCGTGGCCCCACAGCCCGTGGGGCTGCGGGCTTTGCGGCGGCCGTCAGCTTCGGCGCCACCGGCACCCACGTGGCGCCACCGCGCCAGCCTGCGAAGCATTTTCCGCTAGGGCGGCGGCTCTGCCACAGCTCCCACGCCCGAAGAGCCAGGAGGGAAAGCCGTGCCTCGTTGGAAAGCTCTTTGGCAGCCGCTCGCGTGGCCCCACAGCCCGTGGGGCTGCGGGCTTTGCGGCGGCCGTCAGCCTCGGCGCCACCGGCACCCACGTGGCGCCACCGCGCCAGCCTGCGAAGCATTTTCCGCTAGGGCCGCGGCTCTGCCACAGCTCCCACGCCCGAAGAGCCAGGAGGGAAAGCCGTGCCTCGTTGGAAAGCTCTTTGGCAGCTGCTCGTGTGGCCCCACAGCCCGTGGGGCTGCGGGCTTTGCGGCGGCCGTCAGCTTCGGCGCCACCGGCGCCCACCTAGCGCCGCCGCGCCAGCCTGCGAAGCATTTTCCGCCAGGGCCGCGGCTCTGCCACAGCTCCCACGCCCGAAGAGCCAGGAGGGAAAGCCGTGCCTCGTTGGAAAGCTCTTTGGCAGCCTCTCGCGTGGCCCCACAGCCCGTGGGGCTGCGGGCTTTGCGGCGGCCGTCAGCCTCGGCGCCACCGGCACCCACGTGGCGCCACCGCGCCAGCCTGCGAAGCATTTTCCGCTAGGGCCGCGGCTCTGCCACAGCTCCCACGCCCGAAGAGCCAGGAGGGAAAGCCGTGCCTCGTTGGAAAGCTCTTTGGCAGCCGCTCGCGTGGCCCCACAGCCCGTGGGGCTGCGGGCTTTGCGGCGGCCGTCAGCTTCGGCGCCACCGGCGCCCACCTAGCGCCGCCGCGCCAGCCTGCGAAGCATTTTCTGGTAGGGCCGCGGCTCTGGCCACAGCTCCCACGCCCGAAGAGCCAGGAGTGAAAGCCGTGCCTCGTTGGAAAGCTCTTTGGCAGCCGCTCGCGTGGCCCCACAGCCCGTGGGGCTGCGGGCTTTGCGGCGGCCGTCAGCCTCGGTGCCACCGGCACCCACGTGGCGCCATCGCGCCAGCCTGCGAAGCATTTTCCGGTAGGGCCGCGGCTCTGGCCACAGCTCCCACGCCCGAAGAGCCAGGAGGGAAAGCCGTGCCTCGTTGGAAAGCTCTTTGGCAGCCGCTCGCGTGGCCCCACAGCCCGTGGGGCTGCGGGCTTTGCGGCGGCCGTCAGCCTCGGCGCCACCGGCGCCGACTTGGCGCCGCCGCGCCAGCCTGCGAAGCATTTTCCGGTAGGGCCGCGGCTCTGGCCACAGCTCCCACGCACGAAGAACCAGGAGGGAAAGCCGTGCCTCGTTGGAAAGCTCTTTGGCAGCTGCTCGTGTGGCCCCTCAGCCCGTGGGGCTGCGGGCTTTGCGGCGGCCTTCAGCATCGGCGCCACCGGTGCCCACGTGGCGCCGCCGCGCCAGCCTGCGAAGCATTTTCCGGTAAGGCCGCGGCTCTGGCCACAGCTCCCACGCCCGAAGAGCCAGGAGGGAAAGCCGTGCCTCGTTGGAAAGCTCTTTGGCAGCTGTTCGCATGGCCCCACAGCCCGTGGGGCTGCGGGCTTTGCGGCGGCCGTCAGCCTCGGCGCCACCGGCGCCCACGTGGCGCCGCCGCGCCAGCCTGCGAAGCATTTTCCGGTAGGGTCGCGGCTCTGGCCACAGCTCCCACGCCCGAAGAGCCAGGAGGGAAAGCCATGCCTCGTTGGAAAGCTCTTTGGCAGCTGCTCGCGTGACCCCACAGCCCGTGGGGCTGCGGGCTTTGCGGCGGCCGTCAGCCTCGGCGCCACCGGCGCCCACCTGGCGCGGCCGCGCCAGCCTGCGAAGCATTTTCCGGTAGGGCCGCAGCTCTGGCCACAGCTCCCACGCCCGAAAAGCCAGGAGAGAAAGCCGTGCCTCGTTGGAAAGCTCTTTGGCAGCTGCTCGTGTGGCCCCACAGCCCGTGGGGCTGCGGGCTTTGCGGCGGCCGTCAGCCTCGGCGCCACCGGCGCCCACCTGACGCCTCCGCGCCAGCCTGCGAAGCATCTTCTGGTAGGGCCGCGGCTCTGGCCACAGCTCCCACGCCCGAAGAGCCAGGAGGGAAAGCCGTGCCTCGTTGGAAAGCTCTTTCGCAGCCGCTCGCGTGGCCCCACAGCCCGTGGGGCTGCGGGCTTTGCGGCGGCCGTCAGCCTCGGTGCCACCGGCGCCCACCTGTCGCCGCCGCGCCAGCCTGCGAAGCATTTTCCGGTAGGGCCGCGGCTCTGGCCACAGCTCCCACGCTCGAAGAGCCAGGAGGGAAAGCCGTGCCTCGTTGGAAAGCTCTTTGGCAGCCGCTCGCGTGGCCCCACAGCCCGTGGGGCTGCGGGCTTTGCGGCGGCCGTCAGCCTCGGCGCCACCGGCGCCCACCTGGCGCCGCCGCGCCAGCCTGCGAAGCATTTTCCGGTAGGGCCGCGTCTCTGGCCACAGCTCCCATGCCCGAAGAGCCAGGAGGGAAAGCCGTGCCTCGTTGGAAAGCTCTTTGGCAACTGCTCGCGTGGCCCCACAGCCCGTGGGGCTGCGGGCTTTGCGGCAGCCGTCAGCCTCGGCGCCACCGGCGCCCACGTGGCGCCGCCGCGCCAGCCTGCGAAGCATTTTCCGGTAGGGCCGCGGCTCTGGCCACAGCTCCCACGCCCGAAGAGCCAGGAGGGAAAGCCGTGCCTCGTTGGAAAGCTCTTTGGCAGCTGCTCGCGTGGCCCCACAGCCCGTGGGGCTGCGGGCTTTGCGGCGGCCGTCAGCCTCGGCGCCACCGGCGCCCACCTGGCGCGGCCGCGCCAGCCTGCGAAGCATTTTCCGGTAGGGCCGCGGCTCTGGCCACAGCTTCAACGCCCGAAGAGCCAGGAGGGAAAGCCGTGCCTCGTTGGAAAGCTCTTTGGCAGCCGCTCGCGTGGCCCCACAGCCCGTGGGGCTGCGGGCTTTGCGGCGGCCGTCAGCCTCGGCGCCACCGGCACCCACGTGGCGCCTCCGCGCCAGCCTGCGAAGCATTTTCCGGTAGGGCCGCGGCTCTGGCCACAGCTCCCACGCCCGAAGAGCCAGGAGGGAAAGCCGTGCCTCGTTGGAAAGCTCTTTGGCAGCTGCTCGCGTGGCCCCACAGCCCGTGGGGCTGCGGGCTTTGCGGCGGCCGTCAGCCTCGGCGCCACCGGCGCCCACCTGGCGCCGCCGCGCCAGCCTGCGAAGTGTTTTCCGGTAGGGCTGCGGCTCTGGCCACAGCTCCCACGCCCGAAGAGCCAGGAGGGAAAGCTGTGCCTCGTTGGAAAGATCTTTGGCAGCTGCTACCGTGGCCCCACAGCCCGTGGGGCTGCGGGCTTTGCGGCGGCCGTCAGCCTCGGCGCCACCGGCGCCCACGTGGCGCTGCTGCGCCAGCCTGCGAAGCATTTTCCGGTAGGGCCGCGGCTCTGGCCACAGCTCCCACGCCCGAAGAGCCAGGAGGGAAAGCCGTGCCTCGTTGGAAAGCTCTTTGGCAGCCGCTCGCGTGGCCCCACAGCCCGTGGGGCTGCGGGCTTTGCGGCGGCCGTCAGCCTTGGCGCCACCGGCGCCCACCTGGCGCCGCCGCGCCAGACTGCGAAGCGTTTTTTGGTAGGGCCGCGGCTCTGGCCACAGCTCCAACGCACGAAGAGCCAGGAGGGAAAGCCGTGCCTCGTTGGAAAGCTCTTTGGCAGCTGCTCGTGTGGCCCCACAGCCCGTGGGGCAGCGGGCTTTGTGGCGGCCGTCAGCCTCGGCGCCACCGGCACCCACGTGGCGCCACCGCGCCAGCCCGCGAAGCATTTTCCGGTAGGGCCGCGGCTCTGGCCACAGCTCCCACGCCCGAAGAGCCAGGAGGGAAAGCCGTGCCTCGTTGGAAAGCTCTTTGGCAGCCGCTCGCGTGGCCGCACAGCCCGTGGGGCTGCGGGCTTTGCGGCGGCCATCAGCCTCGGCGCCACCGGCGCCCACCTGGCGCGGCCGCGCCAGCCTGCGAAGCATTTTCCGGTAGGGCCGCGGCTCTGGCCACAGCTTCAACGCCCGAAGAGCCAGGAGGGAAAGCCGTGCCTCGTTGGAAAGCTCTTTGGCAGCCGCTCGCGTGGCCCCACAGTCCGTGGGGTTGCGGGCTTTGCGGTGGCCGTCAGCCTCGGCGCCACCGGCGCCCACCTGGCGCCGCCGCGCCAGCCTGCGAAGCATCTTCTGTTAGGGCCGCGACTCTGGCCACAGCTCCCACGCCCGAAGAGCCAGGAGGGAAAGCCGTGCCTCGTTGGAAAGCTCTTTGGCAGCTGCTCGTGTGGCCCCACAGCCCGTGGGGCTGCGGGCTTTGCAGCGGCCTTCAGCATCGGCGCCACCGGCGCCCACGTGGCGCCGCCGCGCCAGCCTGCGAAGCATTTTCCGGTAGGGCCGCGGCTCTGGCCACAGCTCCCACGCCCGAAGAGCCAGGAGGGAAAGCCGTGCCTCGTTGAAAAGCTCTTTGGCAGCTGCTCGCGTGGCCCCACAGCCGGTGGGGCTGCGGGCTTTGCGGCGGCCGTCAGCTTCGGCGCCACCGGCGCCCACCTGGCGCCGCCGCGCCAGCCTGCGAAGCATTTTCCGGTAGGGCCGCGGCTCTGGCCACAGCTCCCACGCCCGAAGAGCCAGGAGGGAAAGCCGTGCCTCGTTGGAAAGCTCTTTGGCAGCCGCTCGCGTGGCCCCACAGCCCGTGGGGCTGCGGGCTTTGCGGCGGCCGTCAGCCTCGGCGCCACCGGCACCCACGTGGCGCCACCGCGCCAGCCTGCGAAGCATTTTCCGGTAGGGCCGCGGCTCTGGCCACAGCTCCCACGCCCGAAGAGCCAGGAGGGAAAGCCGTGCCTCGTTGGAAAGCTCTTTGGCAGCCGCTCGCGTGGCCCCACAGCCCGTGGGGCTGCGGGCCTTGCGGCGGCCGTCAGCCTCGGCGCCACCGGCGCCCACCTGGCGCGGCCGCGCCAGCCTGCGAAGCATTTTCCGGTAGGGCCGCGGCTCTGGCCACAGCTTCAACGCCCGAAGAGCCAGGAGGGAAAGCCGTGCCTCGTTGGAAAGCTCTTTGGCAGCCGCTCGCGTGGCCCCACAGCCCGTGGGGCTGCGGGCTTTTCGGTGGCCGTCAGCCTCGGCGCCACCGGCGCCCACCTGGCGCGGCCGCGCCAGCCTGCGAAGCATTTTCTGGTAGGGCCGCGGCTCTGGCCACAGCTCCCACGCCCGAAGAGCCAGGAGGGAAAGCCGTGCCTCGTTGGAAAGCTCTTTGGCAGCCGCTCGCGTGGCCTCACAGCCCGTGGGGCTGCGGGCTTTGCGGCGGCCGTCAGCCTCGGCGCCACCGGCGCCCACTTGGGGCCGCCGCGCCAGCCTGCGAAGCATTTTCCGGTAGGGCCGCGGCTCTGGCCACAGCTCCCACGCCCGAAGAGCCAGGAGGGAAAGCCGTGCCTCGTTGGAAAGCTCTTTGGCAGCCGCTCGCGTGGCCCCACAGCCCGTGGGGCTGCGGGCTTTGCGGCGGCCGTCAGCCTCGGCGCCACCGGCACCCACGTGGCGCCACCGCGCCAGCCTGCGAAGCATTTTCCGGTAGGGCCGCGGCTCTGGCCACAGCTCCCACGCCCGAAGAGCCAGGAGGGAAAGCCGTGCCTCGTTGGAAAGCTCTTTGGCAGCCGCTCGCGTGGCCCCACAGCCCGTGGGGCTGCGGGCTTTGCGGCGGTTGTCAGCCTCGGCGCCACCGGCGCCCACCTGGCGCGGCCGCGCCAGCCTGCGAAGCATTTTCCGGTGGGCCGCGGCTCTGGCCACAGCTTCAACGCCCGAAGAGCCAGGAGGGAAAGCCGTGCCTCGTTGGAAAGCTCTTTGGCAGCCGCTCGCGTGGCCCCACAGCCCGTGGGGCTGCGGGCTTTGCGGTGGCCGTCAGCCTCGGCGCCACCGGCGCCCACGTGGCGGCCGCGCCAGCCTGCGAAGCATTTTCTGGTAGGGCCGCGGCTCTGGCCACAGCTCCCACGCCCGAAGAGCCAGGAGAGAAAGCCGTGCCTCGTTGGAAAGCTCTTTGGCAGCCGCTCGCGTGGCCTCACAGCCCGTGGGGCTGCGGGCTTTGCGGCGGCCGTCAGCCTCGGCGCCACCGGCGCCCACTTGGGGCCGCCGCGCCAGCCTGCGAAGCATTTTCCGGTAGGGCCGCGGCTCTGGCCACAGCTCCCACGCCCGAAGAGCCAGGAGGGAAAGCCGTGCCTCGTTGGAAAGCTCTTTGGCAGCTGCTCGTGTGGCCCCACAGCCCGTGGGGCTGCGGGCTTTGCGGCGGCCGTCAGCCTCGGCGCCACCGGCGCCCACGTGGCGCCGCCGCGCCAGCCTGCGAAGCATTTTCCGGTAGGGCCGCGGCTCTGGCCACAGCTCCCACGCCCGAAGAGCCAGGAGGGAAAGCCGTGCCTCGTTGGAAAGCTCTTTGGCAGCCGCTCGCATGGCCCCACAGCCCGTGGGGCTGCGGGCTTTGCGGCGGCCGTCAGCCTCGGCGCCACCGGCGCCCACTTGGCGCCGCCGCGCCAGCCTGCGAAGCATTTTCCGGTAGGGCCGCGGCTCTGGCCACAGCTCCCACGCCCGAAGAGCCAGGAGGGAAAGCCGTGCCTCGTTGGAAAGCTCTTTGGCAGCCGCTCGCGTGGCCCCACAGCCCATGGGGCTGCGGGCTTTGCGGTGGCCTTCAGCATCGGCGCCACCGGCGCCCACGTGGCGCCGCCGCGCCAGCCTGCGAAGCATTTTCCGGTAGGGCCGCGGCTCTGGCCACAGCTCCCACGCCCGAACAGCCAGGAGGGAAAGCCGTGCCTCGTTGGAAAGCTCTTTGGCAGCTGCTCGCGTGGCCCCACAGCCCGTGGGGCTGCGGGCTTTGCGGCGGCCGTCAGCCTCGGCGCCACTGGCGCCCACGTGGCGCCGCCGCGCCAGCCTGCGAAGCATTTTCCGGTAGGGCCGCGGCTCTGGCCACAGCTCCCACGCCCGAAGAGCCAGGAGGGAAAGCCGTGCCTCGTTGGAAAGCTCTTTGGCAGCCGCTCGCGTGGCCCCACAGCCCGTGGGGCTGCGGGCTTTGCGGCGGCCGTCAGCCTCGGCGCCACCGGCGCCCTCGTGGCGCCGCCGCGCCAGCCTGCAAAGCATTTTCCGGTAGGGTCGCGGCTCTGGCCACAGCTCCCACGCCCGAAGAGCCAGGAGGGAAAGCCGTGCCTCGTTGGAAAGCTCTTTGGCAGCTGCTCGCGTGGCCCCACAGCCTGTGGGGCTGCGGGCTTTGCGGCGGCCGTCAGCCTCGGCGCCACCGGCGCCCACCTGGCGCCGCCGCGCCAGCCTGCGAAGCATTTTCCGGTAGGGCCGCGGCTCTGGCCACAGCTCCCACGCCCGAAGAGCCATGAGGGAAAGCCATGCCTCGTTGGAAAGCTCTTTGGCAGCCGCTCGCGTGGCCCCACAGCCCGTGGGGCTGCGGGCTTTGCGGCGGCCGTCAGCTTCGGCGCCACCGGCGCCCACGTGGTGCCGCCGCGCCAGCCTGCGAAGCATTTTCCGGTAGGGCCGCGGCTCTGGCCACAGCTCCCACGCCCGAAGAGCGAGGATAGAAAGCCACGCCTCGTTGGAAAGCTCTTTGGCAGCCGCTCGCGTGGCCCCACAGCCCGTGGGGCTGCGGGCTTTGCGGCGGTCGTCAGCCTCGGCGCCACCGGCGCCCACCTGGCGCGGCCGCGCCAGCCTGCGAAGCATTTTCTGGTAGGGTCGCGGCTCTGGCCACAGCTCCCACGCCCGAAGAGCCAGGAGGGAAAGCCGTGCCTCGTTGGAAAGCTCTTTGGCAGCCGCTCGCGTGGCCCCACAGCCCGTGGGGCTGCAGGCTTTGCGGCGGCCGTCAGCCTCGGCGCCACCGGCGCCCACGTGGCGCCGACGCGCCAGCCTGCGAAGCATTTTCCGGTAGGGCCGCGGCTCTGGCCACAGCTCCCACGCCCGAAGAGCCAGGAGGGAAAGCCGTGCCTCGTTGGAAAGCTCTTTGGCAGCCGCTCGCGTGGCCCCACAGCCCGTGGGGCTGCGGGCTTTGCGGCGGCCGTCAGCCTTGGCGCCACCGGCGCCCACCTGGCGCCGCCGCGCCAGACTGCGAAGCGTTTTTTGGTAGGGCCGCGGCTCTGGCCACAGCTCCAACGCACGAAGAGCCAGGAGGGAAAGCCGTGCCTCGTTGGAAAGCTCTTTGGCAGCTGCTCGTGTGGCCCCACAGCCCGTGGGGCTGCGGGCTTTGTGGCGGCCGTCAGCCTCGGCGCCACCGGCACCCACGTGGCGCCACCGCGCCAGCCCGCGAAGCATTTTCCGGTAGGGCCGCGGCTCTGGCCACAGCTCCCACGCCCGAAGAGCCAGGAGGGAAAGCCGTGCCTCGTTGGAAAGCTCTTTGGCAGCCGCTCGCGTGGCCGCACAGCCCGTGGGGCTGCGGGCTTTGCGGCGGCCATCAGCCTCGGCGCCACCGGCGCCCACCTGGCGCGGCCGCGCCAGCCTGCGAAGCATTTTCCGGTAGGGCCGCGGCTCTGGCCACAGCTTCAACGCCCGAAGAGCCAGGAGGGAAAGCCGTGCCTCGTTGGAAAGCTCTTTGGCAGCCGCTCGCGTGGCCCCACAGTCCGTGGGGCTGCGGGCTTTGCGGTGGCCGTCAGCCTCGGCGCCACCGGCGCCCACCTGGCGCCGCCGCGCCAGCCTGCGAAGCATCTTCTGTTAGGGCCGCGACTCTGGCCACAGCTCCCACGCCCGAAGAGCCAGGAGGGAAAGCCGTGCCTCGTTGGAAAGCTCTTTGGCAGCTGCTCGTGTGGCCCCACAGCCCGTGGGGCTGCGGGCTTTGCGGCGGCCTTCAGCATCGGCGCCACCGGCGCCCACGTGGCGCCGCCGCGCCAGCCTGCGAAGCATTTTCCGGTAGGGCCGCGGCTCTGGCCACAGCTCCCACGCCCGAAGAGCCAGGAGGGAAAGCCGTGCCTCGTTGAAAAGCTCTTTGGCAGCTGCTCGCGTGGCCCCACAGCCGGTGGGGCTGCGGGCTTTGCGGCGGCCGTCAGCTTCGGCGCCACCGGCGCCCACCTGGCGCCGCCGCGCCAGCCTGCGAAGCATTTTCCGGTAGGGCCGCGGCTCTGGCCACAGCTCCCACGCCCGAAGAGCCAGGAGGGAAAGCCGTGCCTCGTTGGAAAGCTCTTTGGCAGCCGCTCGCGTGGCCCCACAGCCCGTGGGGCTGCGGGCTTTGCGGCGGCCGTCAGCCTCGGCGCCACCGGCACCCACGTGGCGCCACCGCGCCAGCCTGCGAAGCATTTTCCGGTAGGGCCGCGGCTCTGGCCACAGCTCCCACGCCCGAAGAGCCAGGAGGGAAAGCCGTGCCTCGTTGGAAAGCTCTTTGGCAGCCGCTCGCGTGGCCCCACAGCCCGTGGGGCTGCGGGCCTTGCGGCGGCCGTCAGCCTCGGCGCCACCGGCGCCCACCTGGCGCGGCCGCGCCAGCCTGCGAAGCATTTTCCGGTAGGGCCGCGGCTCTGGCCACAGCTTCAACGCCCGAAGAGCCAGGAGGGAAAGCCGTGCCTCGTTGGAAAGCTCTTTGGCAGCCGCTCGCGTGGCCCCACAGCCCGTGGGGCTGCGGGCTTTTCGGTGGCCGTCAGCCTCGGCGCCACCGGCGCCCACCTGGCGCGGCCGCGCCAGCCTGCGAAGCATTTTCTGGTAGGGCCGCGGCTCTGGCCACAGCTCCCACGCCCGAAGAGCCAGGAGGGAAAGCCGTGCCTCGTTGGAAAGCTCTTTGGCAGCCGCTCGCGTGGCCTCACAGCCCGTGGGGCTGCGGGCTTTGCGGCGGCCGTCAGCCTCGGCGCCACCGGCGCCCACTTGGGGCCGCCGCGCCAGCCTGCGAAGCATTTTCCGGTAGGGCCGCGGCTCTGGCCACAGCTCCCACGCCCGAAGAGCCAGGAGGGAAAGCCGTGCCTCGTTGGAAAGCTCTTTGGCAGCCGCTCGCGTGGCCCCACAGCCCGTGGGGCTGCGGGCTTTGCGGCGGCCGTCAGCCTCGGCGCCACCGGCACCCACGTGGCGCCACCGCGCCAGCCTGCGAAGCATTTTCCGGTAGGGCCGCGGCTCTGGCCACAGCTCCCACGCCCGAAGAGCCAGGAGGGAAAGCCGTGCCTCGTTGGAAAGCTCTTTGGCAGCCGCTCGCGTGGCCCCACAGCCCGTGGGGCTGCGGGCTTTGCGGCGGTTGTCAGCCTCGGCGCCACCGGCGCCCACCTGGCACGGCCGCGCCAGCCTGCGAAGCATTTTCCGGTGGGCCGCGGCTCTGGCCACAGCTTCAACGCCCGAAGAGCCAGGAGGGAAAGCCGTGCCTCGTTGGAAAGCTCTTTGGCAGCCGCTCTCGTGGCCCCACAGCCCGTGGGGCTGCGGGCTTTGCGGTGGCCGTCAGCCTCGGCGCCACCGGCGCCCACCTGGCGCGGCCGCGCCAGCCTGCGAAGCATTTTCTGGTAGGGCCGCGGCTCTGGCCACAGCTCCCACGCCCGAAGAGCCAGGAGGGAAAGCCGTGCCTCGTTGGAAAGCTCTTTGGCAGCCGCTCGCGTGGCCTCACAGCCCGTGGGGCTGCGGGCTTTGCGGCGGCCGTCAGCCTCGGCGCCACCGGCGCCCACTTGGGGCCGCCGCGCCAGCCTGCGAAGCATTTTCCGGTAGGGCCGCGGCTCTGGCCACAGCTCCCACGCCCGAAGAGCCAGGAGGGAAAGCCGTGCCTCGTTGGAAAGCTCTTTGGCAGCTGCTCGTGTGGCCCCACAGCCCGTGGGGCTGCGGGCTTTGCGGCGGCCGTCAGCCTCGGCGCCACCGGCGCCCACGTGGCGCCGCCGCGCCAGCCTGCGAAGCATTTTCCGGTAGGGCCGCGGCTCTGGCCACAGCTCCCACGCCCGAAGAGCCAGGAGGGAAAGCCGTGCCTCGTTGGAAAGCTCTTTGGCAGCCGCTCGCATGGCCCCACAGCCCGTGGGGCTGCGGGCTTTGCGGCGGCCATCAGCCTCGGCGCCACCGGCGCCCACTTGGCGCCGCCGCGCCAGCCTGCGAAGCATTTTCCGGTAGGGCCGCGGCTCTGGCCACAGCTCCCACGCCCGAAGAGCCAGGAGGGAAAGCCGTGCCTCGTTGGAAAGCTCTTTGGCAGCCGCTCGCGTGGCCCCACAGCCCATGGGGCTGCGGGCTTTGCGGTGGCCTTCAGCATCGGCGCCACCGGCGCCCACGTGGCGCCGCCGCGCCAGCCTGCGAAGCATTTTCCGGTAGGGCCGCGGCTCTGGCCACAGCTCCCACGCCCGAACAGCCAGGAGGGAAAGCCGTGCCTCGTTGGAAAGCTCTTTGGCAGCTGCTCGCGTGGCCCCACAGCCCGTGGGGCTGCGGGCTTTGCGGCGGCCGTCAGCCTCGGCGCCACTGGCGCCCACGTGGCGCCGCCGCGCCAGCCTGCGAAGCATTTTCCGGTAGGGCCGCGGCTCTGGCCACAGCTCCCACGCCCGAAGAGCCAGGAGGGAAAGCCGTGCCTCGTTGGAAAGCTCTTTGGCAGCCGCTCGCGTGGCCCCACAGCCCGTGGGGCTGCGGGCTTTGCGGCGGCCGTCAGCCTCGGCGCCACCGGCGCCCTCGTGGCGCCGCCGCGCCAGCCTGCAAAGCATTTTCCGGTAGGGTCGCGGCTCTGGCCACAGCTCCCACGCCCGAAGAGCCAGGAGGGAAAGCCGTGCCTCGTTGGAAAGCTCTTTGGCAGCTGCTCGCGTGGCCCCACAGCCTGTGGGGCTGCGGGCTTTGCGGCGGCCGTCAGCCTCGGCGCCACCGGCGCCCACCTGGCGCCGCCGCGCCAGCCTGCGAAGCATTTTCCGGTAGGGCCGCGGCTCTGGCCACAGCTCCCACGCCCGAAGAGCCATGAGGGAAAGCCATGCCTCGTTGGAAAGCTCTTTGGCAGCCGCTCGCGTGGCCCCACAGCCCGTGGGGCTGCGGGCTTTGCGGCGGCCGTCAGCTTCGGCGCCACCGGCGCCCACGTGGTGCCGCCGCGCCAGCCTGCGAAGCATTTTCCGGTAGGGCCGCGGCTCTGGCCACAGCTCCCACGCCCGAAGAGCGAGGATAGAAAGCCACGCCTCGTTGGAAAGCTCTTTGGCAGCCGCTCGCGTGGCCCCACAGCCCGTGGGGCTGCGGGCTTTGCGGCGGTCGTCAGCCTCGGCGCCACCGGCGCCCACCTGGCGCCGCCGCGCCAGCCTGCGAAGCATTTTCTGGTAGGGTCGCGGCTCTGGCCACAGCTCCCACGCCCGAAGAGCCAGGAGGGAAAGCCGTGCCTCGTTGGAAAGCTCTTTGGCAGCCGCTCGCGTGGCCCCACAGCCCGTGGGGCTGCAGGCTTTGCGGCGGCCGTCAGCCTCGGCGCCACCGGCGCCCACGTGGCGCCGACGCGCCAGCCTGCGAAGCATTTTCCGGTAGGGCCGCGGCTCTGGCCACAGCTCCCACACCCGAAGACCAAGGAGGGAAAGCCGTGCCTCGTTGGAAAGCTCTTTGGCAGCTGCTCGCGTGGCCCCACAGCCCGTGGGGCTGCGGGCTTTGCGGCGGCCGTCAGCCTCGGCGCCACCGGCGCCCACCTGGCGCGGCCGCGCCAGCCTGCGAAGCATTTTCCGGTAGGGCCGCGGCTCTGGCCACAGCTCCCACGCCCGAAGAGCCAGGAGGGAAAGCCGTGCCTCGTTGGAAAGCTCTTTGGCAGCCGCTCGCGTGGCCCCACAGCCCGTGGGGCTGCGGGCTTTGCGGCGGCCGTCAGCCTCGGCGCCACCGGCACCCACGTGGCGCCACCGCGCCAGCCTGAGAAGCATTTTCCGGTAGGGCCGCGGCTCTGGCCACAGCTCCCACGCCCGAAGAGCCAGGAGGGAAAGCCGTGCCTCGTTGGAAAGCTCTTTGGCAGCTGCTCGCGTGGCCCCACAGCCCGTGGGGCTGCGGGCTTTGCGGCGGCCGTCAGCCTCGGCACCACCGGCACCCACGTGGAGCCTCCGCGCCAGCCTGCGAAGCATTTTCCGGTAGGGCCGCGGCTCTGGCCACAGCTCCCACGCCCGAAGAGCCAGGAGGGAAAGCCGTGCCTCGTTGGAAAGCTCTTTGGCAGCCGCTCGCGTGGCGCCACAGCCCGTGGGGCTGCGGGCTTTGCGGCGGCCGTCAGCCTCGGCGCCACCGGCGCCCACGTGGCGCCGACGCGCCAGCCTGCG
>NW_026961526.1:0-74936 GCF_963924245.1 Chroicocephalus ridibundus
GTCAAGATGTGTGTTTGTTTTGAGGACGGCTCTCTGGAGAGTCTTAGCAAAGAGGTCACAGGGATAATCAGAGCAATTCTCAGAGACACTGAGAACAAGATGGACAGTTCCCTCCTGGCACTTTCCCTGTAGGAGATACCGCAAGACGTTTCTGTAGATTGGGCACAGCGCTCTGCAGGGTGTTAGCAGAGACTTTCCCGGGACAGTGAAACCCTATGTCAGAGACACTGAGAAGAAGCCCCAATGTTCCCTCCAGGCACTTTCAGTGTGGGTGCCTTCTCCACGTGGTTCCTGGTTTCCCTGCAGCGCTGAAGAGAATGTTAGCAAAGAGGTAACCGGGACAGTGAAAAACAGTACTCAAAGACAGGGAGAGCAAGCTCTCTCTTGGCACTTTGGATGTGGGACATACAGCGAGATGTTTGCTGCTTTTGCGTTTGGCTGTTGGGAGATTTACAGCACAAAGATATCTAGTTGATTTGAAGCAGTCCGAGAAAGTCTAAACATAATCGCCACTTCTCCCTCCTGGCACTTTCCATGTGGGAGATATAGCAGGATGTATATTGGTTTTGAGGACAACTCAATGGACAGTGTAGGGAGAAAAGTTCCTGGCTCCTTGAATGCCGTTCCTGGAGACACTGCGATCAATGTGGGAGATATGTCAAGATGTGTGTTTGTTTTGAGGACGGCTCTCTGGAGAGTCTTAGCAAAGAGGTCACAGGGATAATCAGAGCAATCTCAGAGACACTGAGAACAAGATGGACAGTTCCCTCCTGGCACTTTCCCTGTAGGAGATACCGCAAGACGTTTCTGTAGATTGGGCACAGCGCTCTGCAGGGTGTTAGCAGAGACTTTCCCGGGACAGTGAAACCCTATGTCAGAGACACTGAGAAGAAGCCCCAATGTTCCCTCCAGGCACTTTCAGTGTGGGTGCCTTCTCCACGTGGTTCCTGGTTTCCCTGCAGCGCTGAAGAGAATGTTAGCAAAGAGGTAACCGGGACAGTGAAAACAGTACTCAAAGACAGGGAGAGCAAGCTCTCTCTTGGCACTTTGGATGTGGGACATACAGCGAGATGTTTGCTGCTTTTGCGTTTGGCTGTTGGGAGATTTACAGCACAAAGATATCTAGTTGATTTGAAGCAGTTCCGAGAAAGTCTAAACATAATCGCCACTTCTCCCTCCTGGCACTTTCCATGTGGGAGATATAGCAGGATGTATATTGGTTTTGAGGACAACTCAATGGACAGTGTAGGGAGAAAAGTTCCTGGCTCCTTGAATGCCGTTCCTGGAGACACTGCGATCAATGAGGGAGATATGTCAAGATGTGTGTTGGTTTTGAGGACGGCTCTCTGGAGAGTCTTAGCAAAGAGGTCACAGGGATAATCAGAGCAATTCTCAGAGACACTGAGAACAAGCTCGACAATTCCCTCCTGGCACTTTCCCTGTAGGAGATACCGCAAGACGTTTCTGTAGATTGGGCACAGCGCTCTGCAGGGTGTTAGCAGAGACTTTCCCGGGACAGTGAAACCCTATGTCAGAGACACTGAGAAGAAGCCCCAATGTTCCCTCCAGGCACTTTCAGTGTGGGTGCCTTCTCCACGTGGTTCCTGGTTTCCCTGCAGCGCTGAAGAGAATGTTAGCAAAGAGGTAACCGGCACAGCGAAAACAGTACTCAAAGACAGGGAGAGCAAGCTCTCTCTTGGCACTTTGGATGTGGGACATACAGCGAGATGTTTGCTGCTTTTGCGTTTGGCTGTTGGGAGATTTACAGCACAAAGATATCTAGTTGATTTGAAGCAGTTCCGAGAAAGTCTAAACATAATCGCCACTTCTCCCTCCTGGCACTTTCCATGTGGGAGATATAGCAGGATGTATATTGGTTTTGAGGACAACTCAATGGACAGTGTAGGGAGAAAAGTTCCTGGCTCCTTGAATGCCGTTCCTGGAGACACTGCGATCAATGAGGGAGATATGTCAAGATGTGTGTTGGTTTTGAGGACGGCTCTCTGGAGAGTCTTAGCAAAGAGGTCACAGGGATAATCAGAGCAATTCTCAGAGACACTGAGAACAAGCTCGACAATTCCCTCCTGGCACTTTCCCTGTAGGAGATACCGCAAGACGTTTCTGTAGATTGGGCACAGCGCTCTGCAGGGTGTTAGCAGAGACTTTCCCGGGACAGTGAAACCCTATGTCAGAGACACTGAGAAGAAGCCCCAATGTTCCCTCCAGGCACTTTCAGTGTGGTGCCTTCTCCACGTGGTTCCTGGTTTCCCTGCAGCGCTGAAGAGAATGTTAGCAAAGAGGTAACCGGCACAGCGAAACAGTACTCAAAGACAGGGAGAGCAAGCTCTCTCTTGGCACTTTGGATGTGGGACATACAGCGAGATGTTTGCTGCTTTTGCGTTTGGCTGTTGGGAGATTTACAGCACAAAGATATCTAGTTGATTTGAAGCAGTTCCGAGAAAGTCTAAACATAATCGCCACTTCTCCCTCCTGGCACTTTCCATGTGGGAGATATAGCAGGATGTATATTGGTTTTGAGGACAACTCAATGGACAGTGTAGGGAGAAAAGTTCCTGGCTCCTTGAATGCCGTTCCTGGAGACACTGCGATCAATGTGGGAGATATGTCAAGATGTGTGTTTGTTTTGAGGACGGCTCTCTGGAGAGTCTTAGCAAAGAGGTCACAGGGATAATCAGAGCAATTCTCAGAGACACTGAGAACAAGCTCGACAATTCCCTCCTGGCACTTTCCTGTAGGAGATACCGCAAGACGTTTCTGTAGATTGGGCACAGCGCTCTGCAGGGTGTTAGCAGAGACTTTCCCGGGACAGTGAAACCCTATGTCAGAGACACTGAGAAGAAGCCCCAATGTTCCCTCCAGGCACTTTCAGTGTGGGTGCCTTCTCCACGTGGTCCTGGTTTCCCTGCAGCGCTGAAGAGAATGTTAGCAAAGAGGTAACCGGGACAGTGAAAACAGTACTCAAAGACAGGGAGAGCAAGCTCTCTCTTGGCACTTTGGATGTGGGACATACAGCGAGATGTTTGCTGCTTTTGCGTTTGGCTGTTGGGAGATTTACAGCACAAAGATATCTAGTTGATTTGAAGCAGTTCCGAGAAAGTCTAAACATAATCGCCACTTCTCCCTCCTGGCACTTTCCATGTGGGAGATATAGCAGGATGTATATTGGTTTTGAGGACAACTCAATGGACAGTGTAGGGAGAAAAGTTCCTGGCTCCTTGAATGCCGTTCCTGGAGACACTGCGATCAATGAGGGAGATATGTCAAGATGTGTGTTGGTTTTGAGGACGGCTCTCTGGAGAGTCTTAGCAAAGAGGTCACAGGGATAATCAGAGCAATTCTCAGAGACACTGAGAACAAGCTCGACAATTCCCTCCTGGCACTTTCCCTGTAGGAGATACCGCAAGACGTTCTGTAGATTGGGCACAGCGCTCTGCAGGGTGTTAGCAGAGACTTTCCCGGGACAGTGAAACCCTATGTCAGAGACACTGAGAAGAAGCCCCAATGTTCCCTCCAGGCACTTTCAGTGTGGGTGCCTTCTCCACGTGGTTCCTGGTTTCCCTGCAGCGCTGAAGAGAATGTTAGCAAAGAGGTAACCGGCACAGCGAAAACAGTACTCAAAGACAGGGAGAGCAAGCTCTCTCTTGGCACTTTGGATGTGGGACATACAGCGAGATGTTTGCTGCTTTTGCGTTTGGCTGTTGGAGATTTACAGCACAAAGATATCTAGTTGATTTGAAGCAGTTCCGAGAAAGTCTAAACATAATCGCCACTTCTCCCTCCTGGCACTTTCCATGTGGGAGATATAGCAGGATGTATATTGGTTTTGAGGACAACTCAATGACAGTGTAGGGAGAAAAGTTCCTGGCTCCTTGAATGCCGTTCCTGGAGACACTGCGATCAATGAGGGAGATATGTCAAGATGTGTGTTGGTTTTGAGGACGGCTCTCTGGAGAGTCTTAGCAAAGAGGTCACAGGGATAATCAGAGCAATTCTCAGAGACACTGAGAACAAGCTCGACAATTCCCTCCTGGCACTTTCCCTGTAGGAGATACCGCAAGACGTTTCTGTAGATTGGGCACAGCGCTCTGCAGGGTGTTAGCAGAGACTTTCCCGGGACAGTGAACCCTATGTCAGAGACACTGAGAAGAAGCCCCAATGTTCCCTCCAGGCACTTTCAGTGTGGGTGCCTTCTCCACGTGGTTCCTGTTTCCCTGCAGCGCTGAAGAGAATGTTAGCAAAGAGGTAACCGGCACAGCGAAAACAGTACTCAAAGACAGGGAGAGCAAGCTCTCTCTTGGCACTTTGGATGTGGGACATACAGCGAGATGTTTGCTGCTTTTGCGTTTGGCTGTTGGGAGATTTACAGCACAAAGATATCTAGTTGATTTGAAGCAGTTCCGAGAAAGTCTAAACATATCGCCACTTCTCCCTCCTGGCACTTTCCATGTGGGAGATATAGCAGGATGTATATTGGTTTTTGAGGACAACTCAATGGACAGTGTAGGGAGAAAAGTTCTGGCTCCTTGAATGCCGTTCCTGGAGACACTGCGATCAATGTGGGAGATATGTCAAGATGTGTGTTTGTTTTGAGGACGGCTCTCTGGAGAGTCTTAGCAAAGAGGTCACAGGGATAATCAGAGCAATTCTCAGAGACACTGAGAACAAGCTCGACAATTCCCTCCTGGCACTTTCCCTGTAGGAGATACCGCAAGACGTTTCTGTAGATTGGGCACAGCGCTCTGCAGGGTGTTAGCAGAGACTTCCCGGGACAGTGAAACCCTATGTCAGAGACACTGAGAAGAAGCCCCAATGTTCCCTCCAGGCACTTTCAGTGTGGGTGCCTTCTCCACGTGGTTCCTGGTTTCCCTGCAGCGCTGAAGAGAATGTTAGCAAAGAGGTAACCGGGACAGTGAAAACAGTACTCAAAGACAGGGAGAGCAAGCTCTCTCTTGGCACTTTGGATGTGGGACATACAGCGAGATGTTTGCTGCTTTTGCGTTTGGCTGTTGGGAGATTTACAGCACAAAGATATCTAGTTGATTTGAAGCAGTTCCGAGAAAGTCTAAACATAATCGCCACTTCTCCCTCCTGGCACTTTCCATGTGGGAGATATAGCAGGATGTATATTGGTTTTGAGGACAACTCAATGGACAGTGTAGGGAGAAAAGTTCCTGGCTCCTTGAATGCCGTTCCTGGAGACACTGCGATCAATGAGGGAGATATGTCAAGATGTGTGTTGGTTTTGAGGACGGCTCTCTGGAGAGTCTTAGCAAAGAGGTCACAGGGATAATCAGAGCAATTCTCAGAGACACTGAGAACAAGCTCGACAATTCCCTCCTGGCACTTTCCCTGTAGGAGATACCGCAAGACGTTTCTGTAGATTGGGCACAGCGCTCTGCAGGGTGTTAGCAGAGACTTTCCCGGGACAGTGAAACCCTATGTCAGAGACACTGAGAAGAAGCCCCAATGTTCCCTCCAGGCACTTTCAGTGTGGGTGCCTTCTCCACGTGGTTCCTGGTTTCCCTGCAGCGCTGAAGAGAATGTTAGCAAAGAGGTAACCGGCACAGCGAAAACAGTACTCAAAGACAGGGAGAGCAAGCTCTCTCTTGGCACTTTGGATGTGGGACATACAGCGAGATGTTTGCTGCTTTTGCGTTTGGCTGTTGGGAGATTTACAGCACAAAGATATCTAGTTGATTTGAAGCAGTTCCGAGAAAGTCTAAACATAATCGCCACTTCTCCCTCCTGGCACTTTCCATGTGGGAGATATAGCAGGATGTATATTGGTTTTGAGGACAACTCAATGGACAGTGTAGGGAGAAAAGTTCCTGGCTCCTTGAATGCCGTTCCTGGAGACACTGCGATCAATGTGGGAGATATGTCAAGATGTGTGTTGGTTTTGAGGACGGCTCTCTGGAGAGTCTTAGCAAAGAGGTCACAGGGATAATCAGAGCAATTCTCAGAGACACTGAGAACAAGCTCGACAATTCCCTCCTGGCACTTTCCCTGTAGGAGATACCGCAAGACGTTTCTGTAGATTGGGCACAGCGCTCTGCAGGGTGTTAGCAGAGACTTTCCCGGGACAGTGAAACCCTATGTCAGAGACACTGAGAAGAAGCCCCAATGTTCCCTCCAGGCACTTTCAGTGTGGGTGCCTTCTCCACGTGGTTCCTGGTTTCCCTGCAGCGCTGAAGAGAATGTTAGCAAAGAGGTAACCGGCACAGCGAAAACAGTACTCAAAGACAGGGAGAGCAAGCTCTCTCTTGGCACTTTGGATGTGGGACATACAGCGAGATGTTTGCTGCTTTTGCGTTTGGCTGTTGGGAGATTTACAGCACAAAGATATCTAGTTGATTTGAAGCAGTTCCGAGAAAGTCTAAACATAATCGCCACTTCTCCCTCCTGGCACTTTCCATGTGGGAGATATAGCAGGATGTATATTGGTTTTGAGGACAACTCAATGGACAGTGTAGGGAGAAAAGTTCCTGGCTCCTTGAATGCCGTTCCTGGAGACACTGCGATCAATGAGGGAGATATGTCAAGATGTGTGTTGGTTTTGAGGACGGCTCTCTGGAGAGTCTTAGCAAAGAGGTCACAGGGATAATCAGAGCAATTCTCAGAGACACTGAGAACAAGATGGACAGTTCCCTCCTGGCACTTTCCCTGTAGGAGATACCGCAAGACGTTTCTGTAGATTGGGCACAGCGCTCTGCAGGGTGTTAGCAGAGACTTTCCCGGGACAGTGAAACCCTATGTCAGAGACACTGAGAAGAAGCCCCAATGTTCCCTCCAGGCACTTTCAGTGTGGGTGCCTTCTCCACGTGGTTCCTGGTTTCCCTGCAGCGCTGAAGAGAATGTTAGCAAAGAGGTAACCGGGACAGTGAAAACAGTACTCAAAGAGAGGGAGAGCAAGCTCTCTCTTGGCACTTTGGATGTGGGACATACAGCGAGATGTTTGCTGCTTTTGCGTTTGGCTGTTGGGAGATTTACAGCACAAAGATATCTAGTTGATTTGAAGCAGTTCCGAGAAAGTCTAAACATAATCGCCACTTCTCCCTCCTGGCACTTTCCATGTGGGAGATATAGCTGGATGTATATTGGTTTTGAGGACAACTCAATGGACAGTGTAGGGAGAAAAGTTCCTGGCTCCTTGAATGCCGTTCCTGGAGACACTGCGATCAATGAGGGAGATATGTCAAGATGTGTGTTGGTTTTGAGGACGGCTCTCTGGAGAGTCTTAGCAAAGAGGTCACAGGGATAATCAGAGCAATTCTCAGAGACACTGAGAACAAGATGGACAGTTCCCTCCTGGCACTTTCCCTGTAGGAGATACCGCAAGACGTTTCTGTAGATTGGGCACAGCGCTCTGCAGGGTGTTAGCAGAGACTTTCCCGGGACAGTGAAACCCTATGTCAGAGACACTGAGAAGAAGCCCCAATGTTCCCTCCAGGCACTTTCAGTGTGGGTGCCTTCTCCACGTGGTTCCTGGTTTCCCTGCAGCGCTGAAGAGAATGTTAGCAAAGAGGTAACCGGCACAGCGAAAACAGTACTCAAAGACAGGGAGAGCAAGCTCTCTCTTGGCACTTTGGATGTGGGACATACAGCGAGATGTTTGCTGCTTTTGCGTTTGGCTGTTGGGAGATTTACAGCACAAAGATATCTAGTTGATTTGAAGCAGTTCCGAGAAAGTCTAAACATAATCGCCACTTCTCCCTCCTGGCACTTTCCATGTGGGAGATATAGCAGGATGTATATTGGTTTTGAGGACAACTCAATGGACAGTGTAGGGAGAAAAGTTCCTGGCTCCTTGAATGCCGTTCCTGGAGACACTGCGATCAATGAGGGAGATATGTCAAGATGTGTGTTGGTTTTGAGGACGGCTCTCTGGAGAGTCTTAGCAAAGAGGTCACAGGGATAATCAGAGCAATTCTCAGAGACACTGAGAACAAGATGGACAGTTCCCTCCTGGCACTTTCCCTGTAGGAGATACCGCAAGACGTTTCTGTAGATTGGGCACAGCGCTCTGCAGGGTGTTAGCAGAGACTTTCCCGGGACAGTGAAACCCTATGTCAGAGACACTGAGAAGAAGCCCCAATGTTCCCTCCAGGCACTTTCAGTGTGGGTGCCTTCTCCACGTGGTTCCTGGTTTCCCTGCAGCGCTGAAGAGAATGTTAGCAAAGAGGTAACCGGCACAGCGAAAACAGTACTCAAAGACAGGGAGAGCAAGCTCTCTCTTGGCACTTTGGATGTGGGACATACAGCGAGATGTTTGCTGCTTTTGCGTTTGGCTGTTGGGAGATTTACAGCACAAAGATATCTAGTTGATTTGAAGCAGTTCCGAGAAAGTCTAAACATAATCGCCACTTCTCCCTCCTGGCACTTTCCATGTGGGAGATATAGCAGGATGTATATTGGTTTTGAGGACAACTCAATGGACAGTGTAGGGAGAAAAGTTCCTGGCTCCTTGAATGCCGTTCCTGGAGACACTGCGATCAATGAGGGAGATATGTCAAGATGTGTGTTGGTTTTGAGGACGGCTCTCTGGAGAGTCTTAGCAAAGAGGTCACAGGGATAATCAGAGCAATTCTCAGAGACACTGAGAACAAGATGGACAGTTCCCTCCTGGCACTTTCCCTGTAGGAGATACCGCAAGACGTTTCTGTAGATTGGGCACAGCGCTCTGCAGGGTGTTAGCAGAGACTTTCCCGGGACAGTGAAACCCTATGTCAGAGACACTGAGAAGAAGCCCCAATGTTCCCTCCAGGCACTTTCAGTGTGGGTGCCTTCTCCACGTGGTTCCTGGTTTCCCTGCAGCGCTGAAGAGAATGTTAGCAAAGAGGTAACCGGCACAGCGAAAACAGTACTCAAAGAGAGGGAGAGCAAGCTCTCTCTTGGCACTTTGGATGTGGGACATACAGCGAGATGTTTGCTGCTTTTGCGTTTGGCTGTTGGGAGATTTACAGCACAAAGATATCTAGTTGATTTGAAGCAGTTCCGAGAAAGTCTAAACATAATCGCCACTTCTCCCTCCTGGCACTTTCCATGTGGGAGATATAGCTGGATGTATATTGGTTTTGAGGACAACTCAATGGACAGTGTAGGGAGAAAAGTTCCTGGCTCCTTGAATGCCGTTCCTGGAGACACTGCGATCAATGAGGGAGATATGTCAAGATGTGTGTTGGTTTTGAGGACGGCTCTCTGGAGAGTCTTAGCAAAGAGGTCACAGGGATAATCAGAGCAATTCTCAGAGACACTGAGAACAAGATGGACAGTTCCCTCCTGGCACTTTCCCTGTAGGAGATACCGCAAGACGTTTCTGTAGATTGGGCACAGCGCTCTGCAGGGTGTTAGCAGAGACTTTCCCGGGACAGTGAAACCCTATGTCAGAGACACTGAGAAGAAGCCCCAATGTTCCCTCCAGGCACTTTCAGTGTGGGTGCCTTCTCCACGTGGTTCCTGGTTTCCCTGCAGCGCTGAAGAGAATGTTAGCAAAGAGGTAACCGGGACAGTGAAAACAGTACTCAAAGAGAGGGAGAGCAAGCTCTCTCTTGGCACTTTGGATGTGGGACATACAGCGAGATGTTTGCTGCTTTTGCGTTTGGCTGTTGGGAGATTTACAGCACAAAGATATCTAGTTGATTTGAAGCAGTTCCGAGAAAGTCTAAACATAATCGCCACTTCTCCCTCCTGGCACTTTCCATGTGGGAGATATAGCTGGATGTATATTGGTTTTGAGGACAACTCAATGGACAGTGTAGGGAGAAAAGTTCCTGGCTCCTTGAATGCCGTTCCTGGAGACACTGCGATCAATGAGGGAGATATGTCAAGATGTGTGTTGGTTTTGAGGACGGCTCTCTGGAGAGTCTTAGCAAAGAGGTCACAGGGATAATCAGAGCAATTCTCAGAGACACTGAGAACAAGATGGACAGTTCCCTCCTGGCACTTTCCCTGTAGGAGATACCGCAAGACGTTTCTGTAGATTGGGCACAGCGCTCTGCAGGGTGTTAGCAGAGACTTTCCCGGGACAGTGAAACCCTATGTCAGAGACACTGAGAAGAAGCCCCAATGTTCCCTCCAGGCACTTTCAGTGTGGGTGCCTTCTCCACGTGGTTCCTGGTTTCCCTGCAGCGCTGAAGAGAATGTTAGCAAAGAGGTAACCGGCACAGCGAAAACAGTACTCAAAGACAGGGAGAGCAAGCTCTCTCTTGGCACTTTGGATGTGGGACATACAGCGAGATGTTTGCTGCTTTTGCGTTTGGCTGTTGGGAGATTTACAGCACAAAGATATCTAGTTGATTTGAAGCAGTTCCGAGAAAGTCTAAACATAATCGCCACTTCTCCCTCCTGGCACTTTCCATGTGGGAGATATAGCAGGATGTATATTGGTTTTGAGGACAACTCAATGGACAGTGTAGGGAGAAAAGTTCCTGGCTCCTTGAATGCCGTTCCTGGAGACACTGCGATCAATGAGGGAGATATGTCAAGATGTGTGTTGGTTTTGAGGACGGCTCTCTGGAGAGTCTTAGCAAAGAGGTCACAGGGATAATCAGAGCAATTCTCAGAGACACTGAGAACAAGATGGACAGTTCCCTCCTGGCACTTTCCCTGTAGGAGATACCGCAAGACGTTTCTGTAGATTGGGCACAGCGCTCTGCAGGGTGTTAGCAGAGACTTTCCCGGGACAGTGAAACCCTATGTCAGAGACACTGAGAAGAAGCCCCAATGTTCCCTCCAGGCACTTTCAGTGTGGGTGCCTTCTCCACGTGGTTCCTGGTTTCCCTGCAGCGCTGAAGAGAATGTTAGCAAAGAGGTAACCGGCACAGCGAAAACAGTACTCAAAGAGAGGGAGAGCAAGCTCTCTCTTGGCACTTTGGATGTGGGACATACAGCGAGATGTTTGCTGCTTTTGCGTTTGGCTGTTGGGAGATTTACAGCACAAAGATATCTAGTTGATTTGAAGCAGTTCCGAGAAAGTCTAAACATAATCGCCACTTCTCCCTCCTGGCACTTTCCATGTGGGAGATATAGCAGGATGTATATTGGTTTTGAGGACAACTCAATGGACAGTGTAGGGAGAAAAGTTCCTGGCTCCTTGAATGCCGTTCCTGGAGACACTGCGATCAATGAGGGAGATATGTCAAGATGTGTGTTGGTTTTGAGGACGGCTCTCTGGAGAGTCTTAGCAAAGAGGTCACAGGGATAATCAGAGCAATTCTCAGAGACACTGAGAACAAGATGGACAGTTCCCTCCTGGCACTTTCCCTGTAGGAGATACCGCAAGACGTTTCTGTAGATTGGGCACAGCGCTCTGCAGGGTGTTAGCAGAGACTTTCCCGGGACAGTGAAACCCTATGTCAGAGACACTGAGAAGAAGCCCCAATGTTCCCTCCAGGCACTTTCAGTGTGGGTGCCTTCTCCACGTGGTTCCTGGTTTCCCTGCAGCGCTGAAGAGAATGTTAGCAAAGAGGTAACCGGCACAGCGAAAACAGTACTCAAAGACAGGGAGAGCAAGCTCTCTCTTGGCACTTTGGATGTGGGACATACAGCGAGATGTTTGCTGCTTTTGCGTTTGGCTGTTGGGAGATTTACAGCACAAAGATATCTAGTTGATTTGAAGCAGTTCCGAGAAAGTCTAAACATAATCGCCACTTCTCCCTCCTGGCACTTTCCATGTGGGAGATATAGCAGGATGTATATTGGTTTTGAGGACAACTCAATGGACAGTGTAGGGAGAAAAGTTCCTGGCTCCTTGAATGCCGTTCCTGGAGACACTGCGATCAATGAGGGAGATATGTCAAGATGTGTGTTGGTTTTGAGGACGGCTCTCTGGAGAGTCTTAGCAAAGAGGTCACAGGGATAATCAGAGCAATTCTCAGAGACACTGAGAACAAGATGGACAGTTCCCTCCTGGCACTTTCCCTGTAGGAGATACCGCAAGACGTTTCTGTAGATTGGGCACAGCGCTCTGCAGGGTGTTAGCAGAGACTTTCCCGGGACAGTGAAACCCTATGTCAGAGACACTGAGAAGAAGCCCCAATGTTCCCTCCAGGCACTTTCAGTGTGGGTGCCTTCTCCACGTGGTTCCTGGTTTCCCTGCAGCGCTGAAGAGAATGTTAGCAAAGAGGTAACCGGCACAGCGAAAACAGTACTCAAAGACAGGGAGAGCAAGCTCTCTCTTGGCACTTTGGATGTGGGACATACAGCGAGATGTTTGCTGCTTTTGCGTTTGGCTGTTGGGAGATTTACAGCACAAAGATATCTAGTTGATTTGAAGCAGTTCCGAGAAAGTCTAAACATAATCGCCACTTCTCCCTCCTGGCACTTTCCATGTGGGAGATATAGCAGGATGTATATTGGTTTTGAGGACAACTCAATGGACAGTGTAGGGAGAAAAGTTCCTGGCTCCTTGAATGCCGTTCCTGGAGACACTGCGATCAATGAGGGAGATATGTCAAGATGTGTGTTGGTTTTGAGGACGGCTCTCTGGAGAGTCTTAGCAAAGAGGTCACAGGGATAATCAGAGCAATTCTCAGAGACACTGAGAACAAGATGGACAGTTCCCTCCTGGCACTTTCCCTGTAGGAGATACCGCAAGACGTTTCTGTAGATTGGGCACAGCGCTCTGCAGGGTGTTAGCAGAGACTTTCCCGGGACAGTGAAACCCTATGTCAGAGACACTGAGAAGAAGCCCCAATGTTCCCTCCAGGCACTTTCAGTGTGGGTGCCTTCTCCACGTGGTTCCTGGTTTCCCTGCAGCGCTGAAGAGAATGTTAGCAAAGAGGTAACCGGCACAGCGAAAACAGTACTCAAAGACAGGGAGAGCAAGCTCTCTCTTGGCACTTTGGATGTGGGACATACAGCGAGATGTTTGCTGCTTTTGCGTTTGGCTGTTGGGAGATTTACAGCACAAAGATATCTAGTTGATTTGAAGCAGTTCCGAGAAAGTCTAAACATAATCGCCACTTCTCCCTCCTGGCACTTTCCATGTGGGAGATATAGCAGGATGTATATTGGTTTTGAGGACAACTCAATGGACAGTGTAGGGAGAAAAGTTCCTGGCTCCTTGAATGCCGTTCCGGGAGACACTGCGATCAATGTGGGAGATATGTCAAGATGTGTGTTTGTTTTGAGGACGGCTCTCTGGAGAGTCTTAGCAAAGAGGTCACAGGGATAATCAGAGCAATTCTCAGAGACACTGAGAACAAGATGGACAGTTCCCTCCTGGCACTTTCCCTGTAGGAGATACCGCAAGACGTTTCTGTAGATTGGGCACAGCGCTCTGCAGGGTGTTAGCAGAGACTTTCCCGGGACAGTGAAACCCTATGTCAGAGACACTGAGAAGAAGCCCCAATGTTCCCTCCAGGCACTTTCAGTGTGGGTGCCTTCTCCACGTGGTTCCTGGTTTCCCTGCAGCGCTGAAGAGAATGTTAGCAAAGAGGTAACCGGCACAGCGAAAACAGTACTCAAAGACAGGGAGAGCAAGCTCTCTCTTGGCACTTTGGATGTGGGACATACAGCGAGATGTTTGCTGCTTTTGCGTTTGGCTGTTGGGAGATTTACAGCACAAAGATATCTAGTTGATTTGAAGCAGTTCCGAGAAAGTCTAAACATAATCGCCACTTCTCCCTCCTGGCACTTTCCATGTGGGAGATATAGCAGGATGTATATTGGTTTTGAGGACAACTCAATGGACAGTGTAGGGAGAAAAGTTCCTGGCTCCTTGAATGCCGTTCCTGGAGACACTGCGATCAATGTGGGAGATATGTCAAGATGTGTGTTTGTTTTGAGGACGGCTCTCTGGAGAGTCTTAGCAAAGAGGTCACAGGGATAATCAGAGCAATTCTCAGAGACACTGAGAACAAGATGGACAGTTCCCTCCTGGCACTTTCCCTGTAGGAGATACCGCAAGACGTTTCTGTAGATTGGGCACAGCGCTCTGCAGGGTGTTAGCAGAGACTTTCCCGGGACAGTGAAACCCTATGTCAGAGACACTGAGAAGAAGCCCCAATGTTCCCTCCAGGCACTTTCAGTGTGGGTGCCTTCTCCACGTGGTTCCTGGTTTCCCTGCA
Organism: Chroicocephalus ridibundus; assembly: GCF_963924245.1. Classification (NCBI taxonomy): domain Eukaryota; kingdom Metazoa; phylum Chordata; class Aves; order Charadriiformes; family Laridae; genus Chroicocephalus; species Chroicocephalus ridibundus. The sequence continues at coordinate 14,091 of NW_026961526.1, forward strand.
GCGCTGAAGAGAATGTTAGCAAAGAGGTAACCGGCACAGCGAAAACAGTACTCAAAGACAGGGAGAGCAAGCTCTCTCTTGGCACTTTGGATGTGGGACATACAGCGAGATGTTTGCTGCTTTTGCGTTTGGCTGTTGGGAGATTTACAGCACAAAGATATCTAGTTGATTTGAAGCAGTTCCGAGAAAGTCTAAACATAATCGCCACTTCTCCCTCCTGGCACTTTCCATGTGGGAGATATAGCAGGATGTATATTGGTTTTGAGGACAACTCAATGGACAGTGTAGGGAGAAAAGTTCCTGGCTCCTTGAATGCCGTTCCTGGAGACACTGCGATCAATGAGGGAGATATGTCAAGATGTGTGTTGGTTTTGAGGACGGCTCTCTGGAGAGTCTTAGCAAAGAGGTCACAGGGATAATCAGAGCAATTCTCAGAGACACTGAGAACAAGATGGACAGTTCCCTCCTGGCACTTTCCCTGTAGGAGATACCGCAAGACGTTTCTGTAGATTGGGCACAGCGCTCTGCAGGGTGTTAGCAGAGACTTTCCCGGGACAGTGAAACCCTATGTCAGAGACACTGAGAAGAAGCCCCAATGTTCCCTCCAGGCACTTTCAGTGTGGGTGCCTTCTCCACGTGGTTCCTGGTTTCCCTGCAGCGCTGAAGAGAATGTTAGCAAAGAGGTAACCGGCACAGCGAAAACAGTACTCAAAGACAGGGAGAGCAAGCTCTCTCTTGGCACTTTGGATGTGGGACATACAGCGAGATGTTTGCTGCTTTTGCGTTTGGCTGTTGGGAGATTTACAGCACAAAGATATCTAGTTGATTTGAAGCAGTTCCGAGAAAGTCTAAACATAATCGCCACTTCTCCCTCCTGGCACTTTCCATGTGGGAGATATAGCAGGATGTATATTGGTTTTGAGGACAACTCAATGGACAGTGTAGGGAGAAAAGTTCCTGGCTCCTTGAATGCCGTTCCTGGAGACACTGCGATCAATGTGGGAGATATGTCAAGATGTGTGTTTGTTTTGAGGACGGCTCTCTGGAGAGTCTTAGCAAAGAGGTCACAGGGATAATCAGAGAAATTCTCAGAGACACTGAGAACAAGCTCGACAATTCCCTCCTGGCACTTTCCCTGTAGGAGATACCGCAAGACGTTTCTGTAGATTGGGCACAGCGCTCTGCAGGGTGTTAGCAGAGACTTTCCCGGGACAGTGAAACCCTATGTCAGAGACACTGAGAAGAAGCCCCAATGTTCCCTCCAGGCACTTTCAGTGTGGGTGCCTTCTCCACGTGGTTCCTGGTTTCCCTGCAGCGCTGAAGAGAATGTTAGCAAAGAGGTAACCGGCACAGCGAAAACAGTACTCAAAGACAGGGAGAGCAAGCTCTCTCTTGGCACTTTGGATGTGGGACATACAGCGAGATGTTTGCTGCTTTTGCGTTTGGCTGTTGGGAGATTTACAGCACAAAGATATCTAGTTGATTTGAAGCAGTTCCGAGAAAGTCTAAACATAATCGCCACTTCTCCCTCCTGGCACTTTCCATGTGGGAGATATAGCAGGATGTATATTGGTTTTGAGGACAACTCAATGGACAGTGTAGGGAGAAAAGTTCCTGGCTCCTTGAATGCCGTTCCTGGAGACACTGCGATCAATGTGGGAGATATGTCAAGATGTGTGTTTGTTTTGAGGACGGCTCTCTGGAGAGTCTTAGCAAAGAGGTCACAGGGATAATCAGAGAAATTCTCAGAGACACTGAGAACAAGCTCGACAATTCCCTCCTGGCACTTTCCCTGTAGGAGATACCGCAAGACGTTTCTGTAGATTGGGCACAGCGCTCTGCAGGGTGTTAGCAGAGACTTTCCCGGGACAGTGAAACCCTATGTCAGAGACACTGAGAAGAAGCCCCAATGTTCCCTCCAGGCACTTTCAGTGTGGGTGCCTTCTCCACGTGGTTCCTGGTTTCCCTGCAGCGCTGAAGAGAATGTTAGCAAAGAGGTAACCGGCACAGCGAAAACAGTACTCAAAGACAGGGAGAGCAAGCTCTCTCTTGGCACTTTGGATGTGGGACATACAGCGAGATGTTTGCTGCTTTTGCGTTTGGCTGTTGGGAGATTTACAGCACAAAGATATCTAGTTGATTTGAAGCAGTTCCGAGAAAGTCTAAACATAATCGCCACTTCTCCCTCCTGGCACTTTCCATGTGGGAGATATAGCAGGATGTATATTGGTTTTGAGGACAACTCAATGGACAGTGTAGGGAGAAAAGTTCCTGGCTCCTTGAATGCCGTTCCTGGAGACACTGCGATCAATGAGGGAGATATGTCAAGATGTGTGTTGGTTTTGAGGACGGCTCTCTGGAGAGTCTTAGCAAAGAGGTCACAGGGATAATCAGAGCAATTCTCAGAGACACTGAGAACAAGATGGACAGTTCCCTCCTGGCACTTTCCCTGTAGGAGATACCGCAAGACGTTTCTGTAGATTGGGCACAGCGCTCTGCAGGGTGTTAGCAGAGACTTTCCCGGGACAGTGAAACCCTATGTCAGAGACACTGAGAAGAAGCCCCAATGTTCCCTCCAGGCACTTTCAGTGTGGGTGCCTTCTCCACGTGGTTCCTGGTTTCCCTGCAGCGCTGAAGAGAATGTTAGCAAAGAGGTAACCGGGACAGTGAAAACAGTACTCAAAGACAGGGAGAGCAAGCTCTCTCTTGGCACTTTGGATGTGGGACATACAGCGAGATGTTTGCTGCTTTTGCGTTTGGCTGTTGGGAGATTTACAGCACAAAGATATCTAGTTGATTTGAAGCAGTTCCGAGAAAGTCTAAACATAATCGCCACTTCTCCCTCCTGGCACTTTCCATGTGGGAGATATAGCAGGATGTATATTGGTTTTGAGGACAACTCAATGGACAGTGTAGGGAGAAAAGTTCCTGGCTCCTTGAATGCCGTTCCTGGAGACACTGCGATCAATGAGGGAGATATGTCAAGATGTGTGTTGGTTTTGAGGACGGCTCTCTGGAGAGTCTTAGCAAAGAGGTCACAGGGATAATCAGAGCAATTCTCAGAGACACTGAGAACAAGATGGACAGTTCCCTCCTGGCACTTTCCCTGTAGGAGATACCGCAAGACGTTTCTGTAGATTGGGCACAGCGCTCTGCAGGGTGTTAGCAGAGACTTTCCCGGGACAGTGAAACCCTATGTCAGAGACACTGAGAAGAAGCCCCAATGTTCCCTCCAGGCACTTTCAGTGTGGGTGCCTTCTCCACGTGGTTCCTGGTTTCCCTGCAGCGCTGAAGAGAATGTTAGCAAAGAGGTAACCGGGACAGTGAAAACAGTACTCAAAGACAGGGAGAGCAAGCTCTCTCTTGGCACTTTGGATGTGGGACATACAGCGAGATGTTTGCTGCTTTTGCGTTTGGCTGTTGGGAGATTTACAGCACAAAGATATCTAGTTGATTTGAAGCAGTTCCGAGAAAGTCTAAACATAATCGCCACTTCTCCCTCCTGGCACTTTCCATGTGGGAGATATAGCAGGATGTATATTGGTTTTGAGGACAACTCAATGGACAGTGTAGGGAGAAAAGTTCCTGGCTCCTTGAATGCCGTTCCTGGAGACACTGCGATCAATGAGGGAGATATGTCAAGATGTGTGTTGGTTTTGAGGACGGCTCTCTGGAGAGTCTTAGCAAAGAGGTCACAGGGATAATCAGAAAAATTCTCAGAGACACTGAGAACAAGATGGACAGTTCCCTCCTGGCACTTTCCCTGTAGGAGATACCGCAAGACGTTTCTGTAGATTGGGCACAGCGCTCTGCAGGGTGTTAGCAGAGACTTTCCCGGGACAGTGAAACCCTATGTCAGAGACACTGAGAAGAAGCCCCAATGTTCCCTCCAGGCACTTTCAGTGTGGGTGCCTTCTCCACGTGGTTCCTGGTTTCCCTGCAGCGCTGAAGAGAATGTTAGCAAAGAGGTAACCGGCACAGCGAAAACAGTACTCAAAGACAGGGAGAGCAAGCTCTCTCTTGGCACTTTGGATGTGGGACATACAGCGAGATGTTTGCTGCTTTTGCGTTTGGCTGTTGGGAGATTTACAGCACAAAGATATCTAGTTGATTTGAAGCAGTTCCGAGAAAGTCTAAACATAATCGCCACTTCTCCCTCCTGGCACTTTCCATGTGGGAGATATAGCAGGATGTATATTGGTTTTGAGGACAACTCAATGGACAGTGTAGGGAGAAAAGTTCCTGGCTCCTTGAATGCCGTTCCTGGAGACACTGCGATCAATGTGGGAGATATGTCAAGATGTGTGTTTGTTTTGAGGACGGCTCTCTGGAGAGTCTTAGCAAAGAGGTCACAGGGATAATCAGAGAAATTCTCAGAGACACTGAGAACAAGCTCGACAATTCCCTCCTGGCACTTTCCCTGTAGGAGATACCGCAAGACGTTTCTGTAGATTGGGCACAGCGCTCTGCAGGGTGTTAGCAGAGACTTTCCCGGGACAGTGAAACCCTATGTCAGAGACACTGAGAAGAAGCCCCAATGTTCCCTCCAGGCACTTTCAGTGTGGGTGCCTTCTCCACGTGGTTCCTGGTTTCCCTGCAGCGCTGAAGAGAATGTTAGCAAAGAGGTAACCGGCACAGCGAAAACAGTACTCAAAGACAGGGAGAGCAAGCTCTCTCTTGGCACTTTGGATGTGGGACATACAGCGAGATGTTTGCTGCTTTTGCGTTTGGCTGTTGGGAGATTTACAGCACAAAGATATCTAGTTGATTTGAAGCAGTTCCGAGAAAGTCTAAACATAATCGCCACTTCTCCCTCCTGGCACTTTCCATGTGGGAGATATAGCAGGATGTATATTGGTTTTGAGGACAACTCAATGGACAGTGTAGGGAGAAAAGTTCCTGGCTCCTTGAATGCCGTTCCTGGAGACACTGCGATCAATGAGGGAGATATGTCAAGATGTGTGTTTGTTTTGAGGACGGCTCTCTGGAGAGTCTTAGCAAAGAGGTCACAGGGATAATCAGAACAATTCTCAGAGACACTGAGAACAAGCTGGACAGTTCCCTCCTGGCACTTTCCCTGTAGGAGATACCGCAAGACGTTTCTGTAGATTGGGCACAGCGCTCTGCAGGGTGTTAGCAGAGACTTTCCCGGGACAGTGAAACCCTATGTCAGAGACACTGAGAAGAAGCCCCAATGTTCCCTCCAGGCACTTTCAGTGTGGGTGCCTTCTCCACGTGGTTCCTGGTTTCCCTGCAGCGCTGAAGAGAATGTTAGCAAAGAGGTAACCGGCACAGCGAAAACAGTACTCAAAGACAGGGAGAGCAAGCTCTCTCTTGGCACTTTGGATGTGGGACATACAGCGAGATGTTTGCTGCTTTTGCGTTTGGCTGTTGGGAGATTTACAGCACAAAGATATCTAGTTGATTTGAAGCAGTTCCGAGAAAGTCTAAACATAATCGCCACTTCTCCCTCCTGGCACTTTCCATGTGGGAGATATAGCAGGATGTATATTGGTTTTGAGGACAACTCAATGGACAGTGTAGGGAGAAAAGTTCCTGGCTCCTTGAATGCCGTTCCTGGAGACACTGCGATCAATGAGGGAGATATGTCAAGATGTGTGTTGGTTTTGAGGACGGCTCTCTGGAGAGTCTTAGCAAAGAGGTCACAGGGATAATCAGAGCAATTCTCAGAGACACTGAGAACAAGATGGACAGTTCCCTCCTGGCACTTTCCCTGTAGGAGATACCGCAAGACGTTTCTGTAGATTGGGCACAGCGCTCTGCAGGGTGTTAGCAGAGACTTTCCCGGGACAGTGAAACCCTATGTCAGAGACACTGAGAAGAAGCCCCAATGTTCCCTCCAGGCACTTTCAGTGTGGGTGCCTTCTCCACGTGGTTCCTGGTTTCCCTGCAGCGCTGAAGAGAATGTTAGCAAAGAGGTAACCGGGACAGTGAAAACAGTACTCAAAGACAGGGAGAGCAAGCTCTCTCTTGGCACTTTGGATGTGGGACATACAGCGAGATGTTTGCTGCTTTTGCGTTTGGCTGTTGGGAGATTTACAGCACAAAGATATCTAGTTGATTTGAAGCAGTTCCGAGAAAGTCTAAACATAATCGCCACTTCTCCCTCCTGGCACTTTCCATGTGGGAGATATAGCAGGATGTATATTGGTTTTGAGGACAACTCAATGGACAGTGTAGGGAGAAAAGTTCCTGGCTCCTTGAATGCCGTTCCTGGAGACACTGCGATCAATGAGGGAGATATGTCAAGATGTGTGTTGGTTTTGAGGACGGCTCTCTGGAGAGTCTTAGCAAAGAGGTCACAGGGATAATCAGAGCAATTCTCAGAGACACTGAGAACAAGATGGACAGTTCCCTCCTGGCACTTTCCCTGTAGGAGATACCGCAAGACGTTTCTGTAGATTGGGCACAGCGCTCTGCAGGGTGTTAGCAGAGACTTTCCCGGGACAGTGAAACCCTATGTCAGAGACACTGAGAAGAAGCCCCAATGTTCCCTCCAGGCACTTTCAGTGTGGGTGCCTTCTCCACGTGGTTCCTGGTTTCCCTGCAGCGCTGAAGAGAATGTTAGCAAAGAGGTAACCGGGACAGTGAAAACAGTACTCAAAGACAGGGAGAGCAAGCTCTCTCTTGGCACTTTGGATGTGGGACATACAGCGAGATGTTTGCTGCTTTTGCGTTTGGCTGTTGGGAGATTTACAGCACAAAGATATCTAGTTGATTTGAAGCAGTTCCGAGAAAGTCTAAACATAATCGCCACTTCTCCCTCCTGGCACTTTCCATGTGGGAGATATAGCAGGATGTATATTGGTTTTGAGGACAACTCAATGGACAGTGTAGGGAGAAAAGTTCCTGGCTCCTTGAATGCCGTTCCTGGAGACACTGCGATCAATGAGGGAGATATGTCAAGATGTGTGTTGGTTTTGAGGACGGCTCTCTGGAGAGTCTTAGCAAAGAGGTCACAGGGATAATCAGAGCAATTCTCAGAGACACTGAGAACAAGATGGACAGTTCCCTCCTGGCACTTTCCCTGTAGGAGATACCGCAAGACGTTTCTGTAGATTGGGCACAGCGCTCTGCAGGGTGTTAGCAGAGACTTTCCCGGGACAGTGAAACCCTATGTCAGAGACACTGAGAAGAAGCCCCAATGTTCCCTCCAGGCACTTTCAGTGTGGGTGCCTTCTCCACGTGGTTCCTGGTTTCCCTGCAGCGCTGAAGAGAATGTTAGCAAAGAGGTAACCGGCACAGCGAAAACAGTACTCAAAGACAGGGAGAGCAAGCTCTCTCTTGGCACTTTGGATGTGGGACATACAGCGAGATGTTTGCTGCTTTTGCGTTTGGCTGTTGGGAGATTTACAGCACAAAGATATCTAGTTGATTTGAAGCAGTTCCGAGAAAGTCTAAACATAATCGCCACTTCTCCCTCCTGGCACTTTCCATGTGGGAGATATAGCAGGATGTATATTGGTTTTGAGGACAACTCAATGGACAGTGTAGGGAGAAAAGTTCCTGGCTCCTTGAATGCCGTTCCTGGAGACACTGCGATCAATGTGGGAGATATGTCAAGATGTGTGTTTGTTTTGAGGACGGCTCTCTGGAGAGTCTTAGCAAAGAGGTCACAGGGATAATCAGAGAAATTCTCAGAGACACTGAGAACAAGCTCGACAATTCCCTCCTGGCACTTTCCCTGTAGGAGATACCGCAAGACGTTTCTGTAGATTGGGCACAGCGCTCTGCAGGGTGTTAGCAGAGACTTTCCCGGGACAGTGAAACCCTATGTCAGAGACACTGAGAAGAAGCCCCAATGTTCCCTCCAGGCACTTTCAGTGTGGGTGCCTTCTCCACGTGGTTCCTGGTTTCCCTGCAGCGCTGAAGAGAATGTTAGCAAAGAGGTAACCGGCACAGCGAAAACAGTACTCAAAGACAGGGAGAGCAAGCTCTCTCTTGGCACTTTGGATGTGGGACATACAGCGAGATGTTTGCTGCTTTTGCGTTTGGCTGTTGGGAGATTTACAGCACAAAGATATCTAGTTGATTTGAAGCAGTTCCGAGAAAGTCTAAACATAATCGCCACTTCTCCCTCCTGGCACTTTCCATGTGGGAGATATAGCAGGATGTATATTGGTTTTGAGGACAACTCAATGGACAGTGTAGGGAGAAAAGTTCCTGGCTCCTTGAATGCCGTTCCTGGAGACACTGCGATCAATGAGGGAGATATGTCAAGATGTGTGTTGGTTTTGAGGACGGCTCTCTGGAGAGTCTTAGCAAAGAGGTCACAGGGATAATCAGAACAATTCTCAGAGACACTGAGAACAAGATGGACAGTTCCCTCCTGGCACTTTCCCTGTAGGAGATACCGCAAGACGTTTCTGTAGATTGGGCACAGCGCTCTGCAGGGTGTTAGCAGAGACTTTCCCGGGACAGTGAAACCCTATGTCAGAGACACTGAGAAGAAGCCCCAATGTTCCCTCCAGGCACTTTCAGTGTGGGTGCCTTCTCCACGTGGTTCCTGGTTTCCCTGCAGCGCTGAAGAGAATGTTAGCAAAGAGGTAACCGGGACAGTGAAAACAGTACTCAAAGACAGGGAGAGCAAGCTCTCTCTTGGCACTTTGGATGTGGGACATACAGCGAGATGTTTGCTGCTTTTGCGTTTGGCTGTTGGGAGATTTACAGCACAAAGATATCTAGTTGATTTGAAGCAGTTCCGAGAAAGTCTAAACATAATCGCCACTTCTCCCTCCTGGCACTTTCCATGTGGGAGATATAGCAGGATGTATATTGGTTTTGAGGACAACTCAATGGACAGTGTAGGGAGAAAAGTTCCTGGCTCCTTGAATGCCATTCCTGGAGACACTGCGATCAATGAGGGAGATATGTCAAGATGTGTGTTGGTTTTGAGGACGGCTCTCTGGAGAGTCTTAGCAAAGAGGTCACAGGGATAATCAGAGCAATTCTCAGAGACACTGAGAACAAGATGGACAGTTCCCTCCTGGCACTTTCCCTGTAGGAGATACCGCAAGACGTTTCTGTAGATTGGGCACAGCGCTCTGCAGGGTGTTAGCAGAGACTTTCCCGGGACAGTGAAACCCTATGTCAGAGACACTGAGAAGAAGCCCCAATGTTCCCTCCAGGCACTTTCAGTGTGGGTGCCTTCTCCACGTGGTTCCTGGTTTCCCTGCAGCGCTGAAGAGAATGTTAGCAAAGAGGTAACCGGGACAGTGAAAACAGTACTCAAAGACAGGGAGAGCAAGCTCTCTCTTGGCACTTTGGATGTGGGACATACAGCGAGATGTTTGCTGCTTTTGCGTTTGGCTGTTGGGAGATTTACAGCACAAAGATATCTAGTTGATTTGAAGCAGTTCCGAGAAAGTCTAAACATAATCGCCACTTCTCCCTCCTGGCACTTTCCATGTGGGAGATATAGCAGGATGTATATTGGTTTTGAGGACAACTCAATGGACAGTGTAGGGAGAAAAGTTCCTGGCTCCTTGAATGCCGTTCCTGGAGACACTGCGATCAATGAGGGAGATATGTCAAGATGTGTGTTGGTTTTGAGGACGGCTCTCTGGAGAGTCTTAGCAAAGAGGTCACAGGGATAATCAGAGCAATTCTCAGAGACACTGAGAACAAGATGGACAGTTCCCTCCTGGCACTTTCCCTGTAGGAGATACCGCAAGACGTTTCTGTAGATTGGGCACAGCGCTCTGCAGGGTGTTAGCAGAGACTTTCCCGGGACAGTGAAACCCTATGTCAGAGACACTGAGAAGAAGCCCCAATGTTCCCTCCAGGCACTTTCAGTGTGGGTGCCTTCTCCACGTGGTTCCTGGTTTCCCTGCAGCGCTGAAGAGAATGTTAGCAAAGAGGTAACCGGGACAGTGAAAACAGTACTCAAAGACAGGGAGAGCAAGCTCTCTCTTGGCACTTTGGATGTGGGACATACAGCGAGATGTTTGCTGCTTTTGCGTTTGGCTGTTGGGAGATTTACAGCACAAAGATATCTAGTTGATTTGAAGCAGTTCCGAGAAAGTCTAAACATAATCGCCACTTCTCCCTCCTGGCACTTTCCATGTGGGAGATATAGCAGGATGTATATTGGTTTTGAGGACAACTCAATGGACAGTGTAGGGAGAAAAGTTCCTGGCTCCTTGAATGCCGTTCCTGGAGACACTGCGATCAATGAGGGAGATATGTCAAGATGTGTGTTGGTTTTGAGGACGGCTCTCTGGAGAGTCTTAGCAAAGAGGTCACAGGGATAATCAGAGCAATTCTCAGAGACACTGAGAACAAGATGGACAGTTCCCTCCTGGCACTTTCCCTGTAGGAGATACCGCAAGACGTTTCTGTAGATTGGGCACAGCGCTCTGCAGGGTGTTAGCAGAGACTTTCCCGGGACAGTGAAACCCTATGTCAGAGACACTGAGAAGAAGCCCCAATGTTCCCTCCAGGCACTTTCAGTGTGGGTGCCTTCTCCACGTGGTTCCTGGTTTCCCTGCAGCGCTGAAGAGAATGTTAGCAAAGAGGTAACCGGCACAGCGAAAACAGTACTCAAAGACAGGGAGAGCAAGCTCTCTCTTGGCACTTTGGATGTGGGACATACAGCGAGATGTTTGCTGCTTTTGCGTTTGGCTGTTGGGAGATTTACAGCACAAAGATATCTAGTTGATTTGAAGCAGTTCCGAGAAAGTCTAAACATAATCGCCACTTCTCCCTCCTGGCACTTTCCATGTGGGAGATATAGCAGGATGTATATTGGTTTTGAGGACAACTCAATGGACAGTGTAGGGAGAAAAGTTCCTGGCTCCTTGAATGCCGTTCCTGGAGACACTGCGATCAATGTGGGAGATATGTCAAGATGTGTGTTTGTTTTGAGGACGGCTCTCTGGAGAGTCTTAGCAAAGAGGTCACAGGGATAATCAGAGAAATTCTCAGAGACACTGAGAACAAGCTCGACAATTCCCTCCTGGCACTTTCCCTGTAGGAGATACCGCAAGACGTTTCTGTAGATTGGGCACAGCGCTCTGCAGGGTGTTAGCAGAGACTTTCCCGGGACAGTGAAACCCTATGTCAGAGACACTGAGAAGAAGCCCCAATGTTCCCTCCAGGCACTTTCAGTGTGGGTGCCTTCTCCACGTGGTTCCTGGTTTCCCTGCAGCGCTGAAGAGAATGTTAGCAAAGAGGTAACCGGCACAGCGAAAACAGTACTCAAAGACAGGGAGAGCAAGCTCTCTCTTGGCACTTTGGATGTGGGACATACAGCGAGATGTTTGCTGCTTTTGCGTTTGGCTGTTGGGAGATTTACAGCACAAAGATATCTAGTTGATTTGAAGCAGTTCCGAGAAAGTCTAAACATAATCGCCACTTCTCCCTCCTGGCACTTTCCATGTGGGAGATATAGCAGGATGTATATTGGTTTTGAGGACAACTCAATGGACAGTGTAGGGAGAAAAGTTCCTGGCTCCTTGAATGCCGTTCCTGGAGACACTGCGATCAATGAGGGAGATATGTCAAGATGTGTGTTGGTTTTGAGGACGGCTCTCTGGAGAGTCTTAGCAAAGAGGTCACAGGGATAATCAGAACAATTCTCAGAGACACTGAGAACAAGATGGACAGTTCCCTCCTGGCACTTTCCCTGTAGGAGATACCGCAAGACGTTTCTGTAGATTGGGCACAGCGCTCTGCAGGGTGTTAGCAGAGACTTTCCCGGGACAGTGAAACCCTATGTCAGAGACACTGAGAAGAAGCCCCAATGTTCCCTCCAGGCACTTTCAGTGTGGGTGCCTTCTCCACGTGGTTCCTGGTTTCCCTGCAGCGCTGAAGAGAATGTTAGCAAAGAGGTAACCGGGACAGTGAAAACAGTACTCAAAGACAGGGAGAGCAAGCTCTCTCTTGGCACTTTGGATGTGGGACATACAGCGAGATGTTTGCTGCTTTTGCGTTTGGCTGTTGGGAGATTTACAGCACAAAGATATCTAGTTGATTTGAAGCAGTTCCGAGAAAGTCTAAACATAATCGCCACTTCTCCCTCCTGGCACTTTCCATGTGGGAGATATAGCAGGATGTATATTGGTTTTGAGGACAACTCAATGGACAGTGTAGGGAGAAAAGTTCCTGGCTCCTTGAATGCCATTCCTGGAGACACTGCGATCAATGAGGGAGATATGTCAAGATGTGTGTTGGTTTTGAGGACGGCTCTCTGGAGAGTCTTAGCAAAGAGGTCACAGGGATAATCAGAGCAATTCTCAGAGACACTGAGAACAAGATGGACAGTTCCCTCCTGGCACTTTCCCTGTAGGAGATACCGCAAGACGTTTCTGTAGATTGGGCACAGCGCTCTGCAGGGTGTTAGCAGAGACTTTCCCGGGACAGTGAAACCCTATGTCAGAGACACTGAGAAGAAGCCCCAATGTTCCCTCCAGGCACTTTCAGTGTGGGTGCCTTCTCCACGTGGTTCCTGGTTTCCCTGCAGCGCTGAAGAGAATGTTAGCAAAGAGGTAACCGGGACAGTGAAAACAGTACTCAAAGACAGGGAGAGCAAGCTCTCTCTTGGCACTTTGGATGTGGGACATACAGCGAGATGTTTGCTGCTTTTGCGTTTGGCTGTTGGGAGATTTACAGCACAAAGATATCTAGTTGATTTGAAGCAGTTCCGAGAAAGTCTAAACATAATCGCCACTTCTCCCTCCTGGCACTTTCCATGTGGGAGATATAGCAGGATGTATATTGGTTTTGAGGACAACTCAATGGACAGTGTAGGGAGAAAAGTTCCTGGCTCCTTGAATGCCGTTCCTGGAGACACTGCGATCAATGAGGGAGATATGTCAAGATGTGTGTTGGTTTTGAGGACGGCTCTCTGGAGAGTCTTAGCAAAGAGGTCACAGGGATAATCAGAGCAATTCTCAGAGACACTGAGAACAAGATGGACAGTTCCCTCCTGGCACTTTCCCTGTAGGAGATACCGCAAGACGTTTCTGTAGATTGGGCACAGCGCTCTGCAGGGTGTTAGCAGAGACTTTCCCGGGACAGTGAAACCCTATGTCAGAGACACTGAGAAGAAGCCCCAATGTTCCCTCCAGGCACTTTCAGTGTGGGTGCCTTCTCCACGTGGTTCCTGGTTTCCCTGCAGCGCTGAAGAGAATGTTAGCAAAGAGGTAACCGGCACAGCGAAAACAGTACTCAAAGACAGGGAGAGCAAGCTCTCTCTTGGCACTTTGGATGTGGGACATACAGCGAGATGTTTGCTGCTTTTGCGTTTGGCTGTTGGGAGATTTACAGCACAAAGATATCTAGTTGATTTGAAGCAGTTCCGAGAAAGTCTAAACATAATCGCCACTTCTCCCTCCTGGCACTTTCCATGTGGGAGATATAGCAGGATGTATATTGGTTTTGAGGACAACTCAATGGACAGTGTAGGGAGAAAAGTTCCTGGCTCCTTGAATGCCGTTCCTGGAGACACTGCGATCAATGAGGGAGATATGTCAAGATGTGTGTTGGTTTTGAGGACGGCTCTCTGGAGAGTCTTAGCAAAGAGGTCACAGGGATAATCAGAGCAATTCTCAGAGACACTGAGAACAAGCTCGACAGTTCCCTCCTGGCACTTTCCCTGTAGGAGATACCGCAAGACGTTTCTGTAGATTGGGCACAGCGCTCTGCAGGGTGTTAGCAGAGACTTTCCCGGGACAGTGAAACCCTATGTCAGAGACACTGAGAAGAAGCCCCAATGTTCCCTCCAGGCACTTTCAGTGTGGGTGCCTTCTCCACGTGGTTCCTGGTTTCCCTGCAGCGCTGAAGAGAATGTTAGCAAAGAGGTAACCGGGACAGTGAAAACAGTACTCAAAGAGAGGGAGAGCAAGCTCTCTCTTGGCACTTTGGATGTGGGACATACAGCGAGATGTTTGCTGCTTTTGCGTTTGGCTGTTGGGAGATTTACAGCACAAAGATATCTAGTTGATTTGAAGCAGTTCCGAGAAAGTCTAAACATAATCGCCACTTCTCCCTCCTGGCACTTTCCATGTGGGAGATATAGCAGGATGTATATTGGTTTTGAGGACAACTCAATGGACAGTGTAGGGAGAAAAGTTCCTGGCTCCTTGAATGCCGTTCCTGGAGACACTGCGATCAATGTGGGAGATATGTCAAGATGTGTGTTTGTTTTGAGGACGGCTCTCTGGAGAGTCTTAGCAAAGAGGTCACAGGGATAATCAGAGCAATTCTCAGAGACACTGAGAACAAGCTCGACAATTCCCTCCTGGCACTTTCCCTGTAGGAGATACCGCAAGACGTTTCTGTAGATTGGGCACAGCGCTCTGCAGGGTGTTAGCAGAGACTTTCCCGGGACAGTGAAACCCTATGTCAGAGACACTGAGAAGAAGCCCCAATGTTCCCTCCAGGCACTTTCAGTGTGGGTGCCTTCTCCACGTGGTTCCTGGTTTCCCTGCAGCGCTGAAGAGAATGTTAGCAAAGAGGTAACCGGCACAGCGAAAACAGTACTCAAAGAGAGGGAGAGCAAGCTCTCTCTTGGCACTTTGGATGTGGGACATACAGCGAGATGTTTGCTGCTTTTGCGTTTGGCTGTTGGGAGATTTACAGCACAAAGATATCTAGTTGATTTGAAGCAGTTCCGAGAAAGTCTAAACATAATCGCCACTTCTCCCTCCTGGCACTTTCCATGTGGGAGATATAGCAGGATGTATATTGGTTTTGAGGACAACTCAATGGACAGTGTAGGGAGAAAAGTTCCTGGCTCCTTGAATGCCGTTCCTGGAGACACTGCGATCAATGAGGGAGATATGTCAAGATGTGTGTTGGTTTTGAGGACGGCTCTCTGGAGAGTCTTAGCAAAGAGGTCACAGGGATAATCAGAGCAATTCTCAGAGACACTGAGAACAAGCTCGACAATTCCCTCCTGGCACTTTCCCTGTAGGAGATACCGCAAGACGTTTCTGTAGATTGGGCACAGCGCTCTGCAGGGTGTTAGCAGAGACTTTCCCGGGACAGTGAAACCCTATGTCAGAGACACTGAGAAGAAGCCCCAATGTTCCCTCCAGGCACTTTCAGTGTGGGTGCCTTCTCCACGTGGTTCCTGGTTTCCCTGCAGCGCTGAAGAGAATGTTAGCAAAGAGGTAACCGGCACAGCGAAAACAGTACTCAAAGACAGGGAGAGCAAGCTCTCTCTTGGCACTTTGGATGTGGGACATACAGCGAGATGTTTGCTGCTTTTGCGTTTGGCTGTTGGGAGATTTACAGCACAAAGATATCTAGTTGATTTGAAGCAGTTCCGAGGAAGTCTAAACATAATCGCCACTTCTCCCTCCTGGCACTTTCCATGTGGGAGATATAGCAGGATGTATATTGGTTTTGAGGACAACTCAATGGACAGTGTAGGGAGAAAAGTTCCTGGCTCCTTGAATGCCGTTCCTGGAGACACTGCGATCAATGAGGGAGATATGTCAAGATGTGTGTTGGTTTTGAGGACGGCTCTCTGGAGAGTCTTAGCAAAGAGGTCACAGGGATAATCAGAGCAATTCTCAGAGACACTGAGAACAAGATGGACAGTTCCCTCCTGGCACTTTCCCTGTAGGAGATACCGCAAGACGTTTCTGTAGATTGGGCACAGCGCTCTGCAGGGTGTTAGCAGAGACTTTCCCGGGACAGTGAAACCCTATGTCAGAGACACTGAGAAGAAGCCCCAATGTTCCCTCCAGGCACTTTCAGTGTGGGTGCCTTCTCCACGTGGTTCCTGGTTTCCCTGCAGCGCTGAAGAGAATGTTAGCAAAGAGGTAACCGGCACAGCGAAAACAGTACTCAAAGACAGGGAGAGCAAGCTCTCTCTTGGCACTTTGGATGTGGGACATACAGCGAGATGTTTGCTGCTTTTGCGTTTGGCTGTTGGGAGATTTACAGCACAAAGATATCTAGTTGATTTGAAGCAGTTCCGAGGAAGTCTAAACATAATCGCCACTTCTCCCTCCTGGCACTTTCCATGTGGGAGATATAGCAGGATGTATATTGGTTTTGAGGACAACTCAATGGACAGTGTAGGGAGAAAAGTTCCTGGCTCCTTGAATGCCGTTCCTGGAGACACTGCGATCAATGTGGGAGATATGTCAAGATGTGTGTTGGTTTTGAGGACGGCTCTCTGGAGAGTCTTAGCAAAGAGGTCACAGGGATAATCAGAGCAATTCTCAGAGACACTGAGAACAAGATGGACAGTTCCCTCCTGGCACTTTCCCTGTAGGAGATACCGCAAGACGTTTCTGTAGATTGGGCACAGCGCTCTGCAGGGTGTTAGCAGAGACTTTCCCGGGACAGTGAAACCCTATGTCAGAGGCACTGAGAAGAAGCCCCAATGTTCCCTCCAGGCACTTTCAGTGTGGGTGCCTTCTCCACGTGGTTCCTGGTTTCCCTGCAGCGCTGAAGAGAATGTTAGCAAAGAGGTAACCGGCACAGCGAAAACAGTACTCAAAGAGAGGGAGAGCAAGCTCTCTCTTGGCACTTTGGATGTGGGACATACAGCGAGATGTTTGCTGCTTTTGCGTTTGGCTGTTGGGAGATTTACAGCACAAAGATATCTAGTTGATTTGAAGCAGTTCCGAGAAAGTCTAAACATAATCGCCACTTCTCCCTCCTGGCACTTTCCATGTGGGAGATATAGCAGGATGTATATTGGTTTTGAGGACAACTCAATGGACAGTGTAGGGAGAAAAGTTCCTGGCTCCTTGAATGCCGTTCCTGGAGACACTGCGATCAATGTGGGAGATATGTCAAGATGTGTGTTGGTTTTGAGGACGGCTCTCTGGAGAGTCTTAGCAAAGAGGTCACAGGGATAATCAGAGCAATTCTCAGAGACACTGAGAACAAGATGGACAGTTCCCTCCTGGCACTTTCCCTGTAGGAGATACCGCAAGACGTTTCTGTAGATTGGGCACAGCGCTCTGCAGGGTGTTAGCAGAGACTTTCCCGGGACAGTGAAACCCTATGTCAGAGACACTGAGAAGAAGCCCCAATGTTCCCTCCAGGCACTTTCAGTGTGGGTGCCTTCTCCACGTGGTTCCTGGTTTCCCTGCAGCGCTGAAGAGAATGTTAGCAAAGAGGTAACCGGCACAGCGAAAACAGTACTCAAAGACAGGGAGAGCAAGCTCTCTCTTGGCACTTTGGATGTGGGACATACAGCGAGATGTTTGCTGCTTTTGCGTTTGGCTGTTGGGAGATTTACAGCACAAAGATATCTAGTTGATTTGAAGCAGTTCCGAGAAAGTCTAAACATAATCGCCACTTCTCCCTCCTGGCACTTTCCATGTGGGAGATATAGCAGGATGTATATTGGTTTTGAGGACAACTCAATGGACAGTGTAGGGAGAAAAGTTCCTGGCTCCTTGAATGCCGTTCCTGGAGGCACTGCGATCAATGAGGGAGATATGTCAAGATGTGTGTTGGTTTTGAGGACGGCTCTCTGGAGAGTCTTAGCAAAGAGGTCACAGGGATAATCAGAGCAATTCTCAGAGACACTGAGAACAAGATGGACAGTTCCCTCCTGGCACTTTCCCTGTAGGAGATACCGCAAGACGTTTCTGTAGATTGGGCACAGCGCTCTGCAGGGTGTTAGCAGAGACTTTCCCGGGACAGTGAAACCCTATGTCAGAGACACTGAGAAGAAGCCCCAATGTTCCCTCCAGGCACTTTCAGTGTGGGTGCCTTCTCCACGTGGTTCCTGGTTTCCCTGCAGCGCTGAAGAGAATGTTAGCAAAGAGGTAACCGGGACAGTGAAAACAGTACTCAAAGAGAGGGAGAGCAAGCTCTCTCTTGGCACTTTGGATGTGGGACATACAGCGAGATGTTTGCTGCTTTTGCGTTTGGCTGTTGGGAGATTTACAGCACAAAGATATCTAGTTGATTTGAAGCAGTTCCGAGAAAGTCTAAACATAATCGCCACTTCTCCCTCCTGGCACTTTCCATGTGGGAGATATAGCAGGATGTATATTGGTTTTGAGGACAACTCAATGGACAGTGTAGGGAGAAAAGTTCCTGGCTCCTTGAATGCCGTTCCTGGAGACACTGCGATCAATGAGGGAGATATGTCAAGATGTGTGTTGGTTTTGAGGACGGCTCTCTGGAGAGTCTTAGCAAAGAGGTCACAGGGATAATCAGAGCAATTCTCAGAGACACTGAGAACAAGATGGACAGTTCCCTCCTGGCACTTTCCCTGTAGGAGATACCGCAAGACGTTTCTGTAGATTGGGCACAGCGCTCTGCAGGGTGTTAGCAGAGACTTTCCCGGGACAGTGAAACCCTATGTCAGAGACACTGAGAAGAAGCCCCAATGTTCCCTCCAGGCACTTTCAGTGTGGGTGCCTTCTCCACGTGGTTCCTGGTTTCCCTGCAGCGCTGAAGAGAATGTTAGCAAAGAGGTAACCGGGACAGTGAAAACAGTACTCAAAGAGAGGGAGAGCAAGCTCTCTCTTGGCACTTTGGATGTGGGACATACAGCGAGATGTTTGCTGCTTTTGCGTTTGGCTGTTGGGAGATTTACAGCACAAAGATATCTAGTTGATTTGAAGCAGTTCCGAGAAAGTCTAAACATAATCGCCACTTCTCCCTCCTGGCACTTTCCATGTGGGAGATATAGCAGGATGTATATTGGTTTTGAGGACAACTCAATGGACAGTGTAGGGAGAAAAGTTCCTGGCTCCTTGAATGCCGTTCCTGGAGACACTGCGATCAATGAGGGAGATATGTCAAGATGTGTGTTGGTTTTGAGGACGGCTCTCTGGAGAGTCTTAGCAAAGAGGTCACAGGGATAATCAGAGCAATTCTCAGAGACACTGAGAACAAGATGGACAGTTCCCTCCTGGCACTTTCCCTGTAGGAGATACCGCAAGACGTTTCTGTAGATTGGGCACAGCGCTCTGCAGGGTGTTAGCAGAGACTTTCCCGGGACAGTGAAACCCTATGTCAGAGACACTGAGAAGAAGCCCCAATGTTCCCTCCAGGCACTTTCAGTGTGGGTGCCTTCTCCACGTGGTTCCTGGTTTCCCTGCAGCGCTGAAGAGAATGTTAGCAAAGAGGTAACCGGCACAGCGAAAACAGTACTCAAAGACAGGGAGAGCAAGCTCTCTCTTGGCACTTTGGATGTGGGACATACAGCGAGATGTTTGCTGCTTTTGCGTTTGGCTGTTGGGAGATTTACAGCACAAAGATATCTAGTTGATTTGAAGCAGTTCCGAGAAAGTCTAAACATAATCGCCACTTCTCCCTCCTGGCACTTTCCATGTGGGAGATATAGCAGGATGTATATTGGTTTTGAGGACAACTCAATGGACAGTGTAGGGAGAAAAGTTCCTGGCTCCTTGAATGCCGTTCCTGGAGACACTGCGATCAATGTGGGAGATATGTCAAGATGTGTGTTGGTTTTGAGGACGGCTCTCTGGAGAGTCTTAGCAAAGAGGTCACAGGGATAATCAGAGCAATTCTCAGAGACACTGAGAACAAGCTCGACAATTCCCTCCTGGCACTTTCCCTGTAGGAGATACCGCAAGACGTTTCTGTAGATTGGGCACAGCGCTCTGCAGGGTGTTAGCAGAGACTTTCCCGGGACAGTGAAACCCTATGTCAGAGACACTGAGAAGAAGCCCCAATGTTCCCTCCAGGCACTTTCAGTGTGGGTGCCTTCTCCACGTGGTTCCTGGTTTCCCTGCAGCGCTGAAGAGAATGTTAGCAAAGAGGTAACCGGCACAGCGAAAACAGTACTCAAAGACAGGGAGAGCAAGCTCTCTCTTGGCACTTTGGATGTGGGACATACAGCGAGATGTTTGCTGCTTTTGCGTTTGGCTGTTGGGAGATTTACAGCACAAAGATATCTAGTTGATTTGAAGCAGTTCCGAGAAAGTCTAAACATAATCGCCACTTCTCCCTCCTGGCACTTTCCATGTGGGAGATATAGCTGGATGTATATTGGTTTTGAGGACAACTCAATGGACAGTGTAGGGAGAAAAGTTCCTGGCTCCTTGAATGCCGTTCCTGGAGACACTGCGATCAATGAGGGAGATATGTCAAGATGTGTGTTGGTTTTGAGGACGGCTCTCTGGAGAGTCTTAGCAAAGAGGTCACAGGGATAATCAGAGCAATTCTCAGAGACACTGAGAACAAGATGGACAGTTCCCTCCTGGCACTTTCCCTGTAGGAGATACCGCAAGACGTTTCTGTAGATTGGGCACAGCGCTCTGCAGGGTGTTAGCAGAGACTTTCCCGGGACAGTGAAACCCTATGTCAGAGACACTGAGAAGAAGCCCCAATGTTCCCTCCAGGCACTTTCAGTGTGGGTGCCTTCTCCACGTGGTTCCTGGTTTCCCTGCAGCGCTGAAGAGAATGTTAGCAAAGAGGTAACCGGCACAGCGAAAACAGTACTCAAAGACAGGGAGAGCAAGCTCTCTCTTGGCACTTTGGATGTGGGACATACAGCGAGATGTTTGCTGCTTTTGCGTTTGGCTGTTGGGAGATTTACAGCACAAAGATATCTAGTTGATTTGAAGCAGTTCCGAGAAAGTCTAAACATAATCGCCACTTCTCCCTCCTGGCACTTTCCATGTGGGAGATATAGCAGGATGTATATTGGTTTTGAGGACAACTCAATGGACAGTGTAGGGAGAAAAGTTCCTGGCTCCTTGAATGCCGTTCCTGGAGACACTGCGATCAATGTGGGAGATATGTCAAGATGTGTGTTGGTTTTGAGGACGGCTCTCTGGAGAGTCTTAGCAAAGAGGTCACAGGGATAATCAGAGCAATTCTCAGAGACACTGAGAACAAGCTCGACAATTCCCTCCTGGCACTTTCCCTGTAGGAGATACCGCAAGACGTTTCTGTAGATTGGGCACAGCGCTCTGCAGGGTGTTAGCAGAGACTTTCCCGGGACAGTGAAACCCTATGTCAGAGACACTGAGAAGAAGCCCCAATGTTCCCTCCAGGCACTTTCAGTGTGGGTGCCTTCTCCACGTGGTTCCTGGTTTCCCTGCAGCGCTGAAGAGAATGTTAGCAAAGAGGTAACCGGCACAGCGAAAACAGTACTCAAAGACAGGGAGAGCAAGCTCTCTCTTGGCACTTTGGATGTGGGACATACAGCGAGATGTTTGCTGCTTTTGCGTTTGGCTGTTGGGAGATTTACAGCACAAAGATATCTAGTTGATTTGAAGCAGTTCCGAGAAAGTCTAAACATAATCGCCACTTCTCCCTCCTGGCACTTTCCATGTGGGAGATATAGCAGGATGTATATTGGTTTTGAGGACAACTCAATGGACAGTGTAGGGAGAAAAGTTCCTGGCTCCTTGAATGCCGTTCCTGGAGACACTGCGATCAATGTGGGAGATATGTCAAGATGTGTGTTGGTTTTGAGGACGGCTCTCTGGAGAGTCTTAGCAAAGAGGTCACAGGGATAATCAGAGCAATTCTCAGAGACACTGAGAACAAGCTCGACAATTCCCTCCTGGCACTTTCCCTGTAGGAGATACCGCAAGACGTTTCTGTAGATTGGGCACAGCGCTCTGCAGGGTGTTAGCAGAGACTTTCCCGGGACAGTGAAACCCTATGTCAGAGACACTGAGAAGAAGCCCCAATGTTCCCTCCAGGCACTTTCAGTGTGGGTGCCTTCTCCACGTGGTTCCTGGTTTCCCTGCAGCGCTGAAGAGAATGTTAGCAAAGAGGTAACCGGCACAGCGAAAACAGTACTCAAAGACAGGGAGAGCAAGCTCTCTCTTGGCACTTTGGATGTGGGACATACAGCGAGATGTTTGCTGCTTTTGCGTTTGGCTGTTGGGAGATTTACAGCACAAAGATATCTAGTTGATTTGAAGCAGTTCCGAGAAAGTCTAAACATAATCGCCACTTCTCCCTCCTGGCACTTTCCATGTGGGAGATATAGCAGGATGTATATTGGTTTTGAGGACAACTCAATGGACAGTGTAGGGAGAAAAGTTCCTGGCTCCTTGAATGCCGTTCCTGGAGACACTGCGATCAATGTGGGAGATATGTCAAGATGTGTGTTGGTTTTGAGGACGGCTCTCTGGAGAGTCTTAGCAAAGAGGTCACAGGGATAATCAGAGCAATTCTCAGAGACACTGAGAACAAGCTCGACAATTCCCTCCTGGCACTTTCCCTGTAGGAGATACCGCAAGACGTTTCTGTAGATTGGGCACAGCGCTCTGCAGGGTGTTAGCAGAGACTTTCCCGGGACAGTGAAACCCTATGTCAGAGACACTGAGAAGAAGCCCCAATGTTCCCTCCAGGCACTTTCAGTGTGGGTGCCTTCTCCACGTGGTTCCTGGTTTCCCTGCAGCGCTGAAGAGAATGTTAGCAAAGAGGTAACCGGCACAGCGAAAACAGTACTCAAAGACAGGGAGAGCAAGCTCTCTCTTGGCACTTTGGATGTGGGACATACAGCGAGATGTTTGCTGCTTTTGCGTTTGGCTGTTGGGAGATTTACAGCACAAAGATATCTAGTTGATTTGAAGCAGTTCCGAGAAAGTCTAAACATAATCGCCACTTCTCCCTCCTGGCACTTTCCATGTGGGAGATATAGCAGGATGTATATTGGTTTTGAGGACAACTCAATGGACAGTGTAGGGAGAAAAGTTCCTGGCTCCTTGAATGCCGTTCCTGGAGACACTGCGATCAATGAGGGAGATATGTCAAGATGTGTGTTGGTTTTGAGGACGGCTCTCTGGAGAGTCTTAGCAAAGAGGTCACAGGGATAATCAGAGCAATTCTCAGAGACACTGAGAACAAGCTCGACAATTCCCTCCTGGCACTTTCCCTGTAGGAGATACCGCAAGACGTTTCTGTAGATTGGGCACAGCGCTCTGCAGGGTGTTAGCAGAGACTTTCCCGGGACAGTGAAACCCTATGTCAGAGACACTGAGAAGAAGCCCCAATGTTCCCTCCAGGCACTTTCAGTGTGGGTGCCTTCTCCACGTGGTTCCTGGTTTCCCTGCAGCGCTGAAGAGAATGTTAGCAAAGAGGTAACCGGCACAGCGAAAACAGTACTCAAAGACAGGGAGAGCAAGCTCTCTCTTGGCACTTTGGATGTGGGACATACAGCGAGATGTTTGCTGCTTTTGCGTTTGGCTGTTGGGAGATTTACAGCACAAAGATATCTAGTTGATTTGAAGCAGTTCCGAGAAAGTCTAAACATAATCGCCACTTCTCCCTCCTGGCACTTTCCATGTGGGAGATATAGCAGGATGTATATTGGTTTTGAGGACAACTCAATGGACAGTGTAGGGAGAAAAGTTCCTGGCTCCTTGAATGCCGTTCCTGGAGACACTGCGATCAATGAGGGAGATATGTCAAGATGTGTGTTGGTTTTGAGGACGGCTCTCTGGAGAGTCTTAGCAAAGAGGTCACAGGGATAATCAGAGCAATTCTCAGAGACACTGAGAACAAGATGGACAGTTCCCTCCTGGCACTTTCCCTGTAGGAGATACCGCAAGACGTTTCTGTAGATTGGGCACAGCGCTCTGCAGGGTGTTAGCAGAGACTTTCCCGGGACAGTGAAACCCTATGTCAGAGACACTGAGAAGAAGCCCCAATGTTCCCTCCAGGCACTTTCAGTGTGGGTGCCTTCTCCACGTGGTTCCTGGTTTCCCTGCAGCGCTGAAGAGAATGTTAGCAAAGAGGTAACCGGCACAGCGAAAACAGTACTCAAAGACAGGGAGAGCAAGCTCTCTCTTGGCACTTTGGATGTGGGACATACAGCGAGATGTTTGCTGCTTTTGCGTTTGGCTGTTGGGAGATTTACAGCACAAAGATATCTAGTTGATTTGAAGCAGTTCCGAGAAAGTCTAAACATAATCGCCACTTCTCCCTCCTGGCACTTTCCATGTGGGAGATATAGCAGGATGTATATTGGTTTTGAGGACAACTCAATGGACAGTGTAGGGAGAAAAGTTCCTGGCTCCTTGAATGCCGTTCCTGGAGACACTGCGATCAATGTGGGAGATATGTCAAGATGTGTGTTGGTTTTGAGGACGGCTCTCTGGAGAGTCTTAGCAAAGAGGTCACAGGGATAATCAGAGCAATTCTCAGAGACACTGAGAACAAGCTCGACAATTCCCTCCTGGCACTTTCCCTGTAGGAGATACCGCAAGACGTTTCTGTAGATTGGGCACAGCGCTCTGCAGGGTGTTAGCAGAGACTTTCCCGGGACAGTGAAACCCTATGTCAGAGACACTGAGAAGAAGCCCCAATGTTCCCTCCAGGCACTTTCAGTGTGGGTGCCTTCTCCACGTGGTTCCTGGTTTCCCTGCAGCGCTGAAGAGAATGTTAGCAAAGAGGTAACCGGCACAGCGAAAACAGTACTCAAAGAGAGGGAGAGCAAGCTCTCTCTTGGCACTTTGGATGTGGGACATACAGCGAGATGTTTGCTGCTTTTGCGTTTGGCTGTTGGGAGATTTACAGCACAAAGATATCTAGTTGATTTGAAGCAGTTCCGAGAAAGTCTAAACATAATCGCCACTTCTCCCTCCTGGCACTTTCCATGTGGGAGATATAGCAGGATGTATATTGGTTTTGAGGACAACTCAATGGACAGTGTAGGGAGAAAAGTTCCTGGCTCCTTGAATGCCGTTCCTGGAGACACTGCGATCAATGTGGGAGATATGTCAAGATGTGTGTTTGTTTTGAGGACGGCTCTCTGGAGAGTCTTAGCAAAGAGGTCACAGGGATAATCAGAGCAATTCTCAGAGACACTGAGAACAAGCTCGACAATTCCCTCCTGGCACTTTCCCTGTAGGAGATACCGCAAGACGTTTCTGTAGATTGGGCACAGCGCTCTGCAGGGTGTTAGCAGAGACTTTCCCGGGACAGTGAAACCCTATGTCAGAGACACTGAGAAGAAGCCCCAATGTTCCCTCCAGGCACTTTCAGTGTGGGTGCCTTCTCCACGTGGTTCCTGGTTTCCCTGCAGCGCTGAAGAGAATGTTAGCAAAGAGGTAACCGGCACAGCGAAAACAGTACTCAAAGACAGGGAGAGCAAGCTCTCTCTTGGCACTTTGGATGTGGGACATACAGCGAGATGTTTGCTGCTTTTGCGTTTGGCTGTTGGGAGATTTACAGCACAAAGATATCTAGTTGATTTGAAGCAGTTCCGAGAAAGTCTAAACATAATCGCCACTTCTCCCTCCTGGCACTTTCCATGTGGGAGATATAGCAGGATGTATATTGGTTTTGAGGACAACTCAATGGACAGTGTAGGGAGAAAAGTTCCTGGCTCCTTGAATGCCGTTCCTGGAGACACTGCGATCAATGTGGGAGATATGTCAAGATGTGTGTTGGTTTTGAGGACGGCTCTCTGGAGAGTCTTAGCAAAGAGGTCACAGGGATAATCAGAGCAATTCTCAGAGACACTGAGAACAAGATGGACAGTTCCCTCCTGGCACTTTCCCTGTAGGAGATACCGCAAGACGTTTCTGTAGATTGGGCACAGCGCTCTGCAGGGTGTTAGCAGAGACTTTCCCGGGACAGTGAAACCCTATGTCAGAGACACTGAGAAGAAGCCCCAATGTTCCCTCCAGGCACTTTCAGTGTGGGTGCCTTCTCCACGTGGTTCCTGGTTTCCCTGCAGCGCTGAAGAGAATGTTAGCAAAGAGGTAACCGGGACAGCGAAAACAGTACTCAAAGACAGGGAGAGCAAGCTCTCTCTTGGCACTTTGGATGTGGGACATACAGCGAGATGTTTGCTGCTTTTGCGTTTGGCTGTTGGGAGATTTACAGCACAAAGTTATCTAGTTGATTTGAAGCAGTTCCGAGAAAGTCTAAACATAATCGCCACTTCTCCCTCCTGGCACTTTCCATGTGGGAGATATAGCAGGATGTATATTGGTTTTGAGGACAACTCAATGGACAGTGTAGGGAGAAAAGTTCCTGGCTCCTTGAATGCCGTTCCTGGAGACACTGCGATCAATGAGGGAGATATGTCAAGATGTGTGTTGGTTTTGAGGACGGCTCTCTGGAGAGTCTTAGCAAAGAGGTCACAGGGATAATCAGAGCAATTCTCAGAGACACTGAGAACAAGATGGACAGTTCCCTCCTGGCACTTTCCCTGTAGGAGATACCGCAAGACGTTTCTGTAGATTGGGCACAGCGCTCTGCAGGGTGTTAGCAGAGACTTTCCCGGGACAGTGAAACCCTATGTCAGAGACACTGAGAAGAAGCCCCAATGTTCCCTCCAGGCACTTTCAGTGTGGGTGCCTTCTCCACGTGGTTCCTGGTTTCCCTGCAGCGCTGAAGAGAATGTTAGCAAAGAGGTAACCGGCACAGCGAAAACAGTACTCAAAGAGAGGGAGAGCAAGCTCTCTCTTGGCACTTTGGATGTGGGACATACAGCGAGATGTTTGCTGCTTTTGCGTTTGGCTGTTGGGAGATTTACAGCACAAAGATATCTAGTTGATTTGAAGCAGTTCCGAGAAAGTCTAAACATAATCGCCACTTCTCCCTCCTGGCACTTTCCATGTGGGAGATATAGCAGGATGTATATTGGTTTTGAGGACAACTCAATGGACAGTGTAGGGAGAAAAGTTCCTGGCTCCTTGAATGCCGTTCCTGGAGACACTGCGATCAATGTGGGAGATATGTCAAGATGTGTGTTGGTTTTGAGGACGGCTCTCTGGAGAGTCTTAGCAAAGAGGTCACAGGGATAATCAGAGCAATTCTCAGAGACACTGAGAACAAGATGGACAGTTCCCTCCTGGCACTTTCCCTGTAGGAGATACCGCAAGACGTTTCTGTAGATTGGGCACAGCGCTCTGCAGGGTGTTAGCAGAGACTTTCCCGGGACAGTGAAACCCTATGTCAGAGACACTGAGAAGAAGCCCCAATGTTCCCTCCAGGCACTTTCAGTGTGGGTGCCTTCTCCACGTGGTTCCTGGTTTCCCTGCAGCGCTGAAGAGAATGTTAGCAAAGAGGTAACCGGCACAGCGAAAACAGTACTCAAAGACAGGGAGAGCAAGCTCTCTCTTGGCACTTTGGATGTGGGACATACAGCGAGATGTTTGCTGCTTTTGCGTTTGGCTGTTGGGAGATTTACAGCACAAAGATATCTAGTTGATTTGAAGCAGTTCCGAGAAAGTCTAAACATAATCGCCACTTCTCCCTCCTGGCACTTTCCATGTGGGAGATATAGCAGGATGTATATTGGTTTTGAGGACAACTCAATGGACAGTGTAGGGAGAAAAGTTCCTGGCTCCTTGAATGCCGTTCCTGGAGACACTGCGATCAATGTGGGAGATATGTCAAGATGTGTGTTTGTTTTGAGGACGGCTCTCTGGAGAGTCTTAGCAAAGAGGTCACAGGGATAATCAGAGCAATTCTCAGAGACACTGAGAACAAGATGGACAGTTCCCTCCTGGCACTTTCCCTGTAGGAGATACCGCAAGACGTTTCTGTAGATTGGGCACAGCGCTCTGCAGGGTGTTAGCAGAGACTTTCCCGGGACAGTGAAACCCTATGTCAGAGACACTGAGAAGAAGCCCCAATGTTCCCTCCAGGCACTTTCAGTGTGGGTGCCTTCTCCACGTGGTTCCTGGTTTCCCTGCAGCGCTGAAGAGAATGTTAGCAAAGAGGTAACCGGCACAGCGAAAACAGTACTCAAAGACAGGGAGAGCAAGCTCTCTCTTGGCACTTTGGATGTGGGACATACAGCGAGATGTTTGCTGCTTTTGCGTTTGGCTGTTGGGAGATTTACAGCACAAAGATATCTAGTTGATTTGAAGCAGTTCCGAGAAAGTCTAAACATAATCGCCACTTCTCCCTCCTGGCACTTTCCATGTGGGAGATATAGCAGGATGTATATTGGTTTTGAGGACAACTCAATGGACAGTGTAGGGAGAAAAGTTCCTGGCTCCTTGAATGCCGTTCCTGGAGACACTGCGATCAATGTGGGAGATATGTCAAGATGTGTGTTGGTTTTGAGGACGGCTCTCTGGAGAGTCTTAGCAAAGAGGTCACAGGGATAATCAGAGCAATTCTCAGAGACACTGAGAACAAGATGGACAGTTCCCTCCTGGCACTTTCCCTGTAGGAGATACCGCAAGACGTTTCTGTAGATTGGGCACAGCGCTCTGCAGGGTGTTAGCAGAGACTTTCCCGGGACAGTGAAACCCTATGTCAGAGACACTGAGAAGAAGCCCCAATGTTCCCTCCAGGCACTTTCAGTGTGGGTGCCTTCTCCACGTGGTTCCTGGTTTCCCTGCAGCGCTGAAGAGAATGTTAGCAAAGAGGTAACCGGCACAGCGAAAACAGTACTCAAAGACAGGGAGAGCAAGCTCTCTCTTGGCACTTTGGATGTGGGACATACAGCGAGATGTTTGCTGCTTTTGCGTTTGGCTGTTGGGAGATTTACAGCACAAAGTTATCTAGTTGATTTGAAGCAGTTCCGAGAAAGTCTAAACATAATCGCCACTTCTCCCTCCTGGCACTTTCCATGTGGGAGATATAGCAGGATGTATATTGGTTTTGAGGACAACTCAATGGACAGTGTAGGGAGAAAAGTTCCTGGCTCCTTGAATGCCGTTCCTGGAGACACTGCGATCAATGAGGGAGATATGTCAAGATGTGTGTTGGTTTTGAGGACGGCTCTCTGGAGAGTCTTAGCAAAGAGGTCACAGGGATAATCAGAGCAATTCTCAGAGACACTGAGAACAAGATGGACAGTTCCCTCCTGGCACTTTCCCTGTAGGAGATACCGCAAGACGTTTCTGTAGATTGGGCACAGCGCTCTGCAGGGTGTTAGCAGAGACTTTCCCGGGACAGTGAAACCCTATGTCAGAGACACTGAGAAGAAGCCCCAATGTTCCCTCCAGGCACTTTCAGTGTGGGTGCCTTCTCCACGTGGTTCCTGGTTTCCCTGCAGCGCTGAAGAGAATGTTAGCAAAGAGGTAACCGGCACAGCGAAAACAGTACTCAAAGACAGGGAGAGCAAGCTCTCTCTTGGCACTTTGGATGTGGGACATACAGCGAGATGTTTGCTGCTTTTGCGTTTGGCTGTTGGGAGATTTACAGCACAAAGATATCTAGTTGATTTGAAGCAGTTCCGAGAAAGTCTAAACATAATCGCCACTTCTCCCTCCTGGCACTTTCCATGTGGGAGATATAGCAGGATGTATATTGGTTTTGAGGACAACTCAATGGACAGTGTAGGGAGAAAAGTTCCTGGCTCCTTGAATGCCGTTCCTGGAGACACTGCGATCAATGAGGGAGATATGTCAAGATGTGTGTTGGTTTTGAGGACGGCTCTCTGGAGAGTCTTAGCAAAGAGGTCACAGGGATAATCAGAGCAATTCTCAGAGACACTGAGAACAAGATGGACAGTTCCCTCCTGGCACTTTCCCTGTAGGAGATACCGCAAGACGTTTCTGTAGATTGGGCACAGCGCTCTGCAGGGTGTTAGCAGAGACTTTCCCGGGACAGTGAAACCCTATGTCAGAGACACTGAGAAGAAGCCCCAATGTTCCCTCCAGGCACTTTCAGTGTGGGTGCCTTCTCCACGTGGTTCCTGGTTTCCCTGCAGCGCTGAAGAGAATGTTAGCAAAGAGGTAACCGGCACAGCGAAAACAGTACTCAAAGACAGGGAGAGCAAGCTCTCTCTTGGCACTTTGGATGTGGGACATACAGCGAGATGTTTGCTGCTTTTGCGTTTGGCTGTTGGGAGATTTACAGCACAAAGATATCTAGTTGATTTGAAGCAGTTCCGAGAAAGTCTAAACATAATCGCCACTTCTCCCTCCTGGCACTTTCCATGTGGGAGATATAGCAGGATGTATATTGGTTTTGAGGACAACTCAATGGACAGTGTAGGGAGAAAAGTTCCTGGCTCCTTGAATGCCGTTCCTGGAGACACTGCGATCAATGAGGGAGATATGTCAAGATGTGTGTTGGTTTTGAGGACGGCTCTCTGGAGAGTCTTAGCAAAGAGGTCACAGGGATAATCAGAGCAATTCTCAGAGACACTGAGAACAAGCTCGATAATTCCCTCCTGGCACTTTCCCTGTAGGAGATACCGCAAGACGTTTCTGTAGATTGGGCACAGCGCTCTGCAGGGTGTTAGCAGAGACTTTCCCGGGACAGTGAAACCCTATGTCAGAGACACTGAGAAGAAGCCCCAATGTTCCCTCCAGGCACTTTCAGTGTGGGTGCCTTCTCCACGTGGTTCCTGGTTTCCCTGCAGCGCTGAAGAGAATGTTAGCAAAGAGGTAACCGGCACAGCGAAAACAGTACTCAAAGACAGGGAGAGCAAGCTCTCTCTTGGCACTTTGGATGTGGGACATACAGCGAGATGTTTGCTGCTTTTGCGTTTGGCTGTTGGGAGATTTACAGCACAAAGATATCTAGTTGATTTGAAGCAGTTCCGAGAAAGTCTAAACATAATCGCCACTTCTCCCTCCTGGCACTTTCCATGTGGGAGATATAGCAGGATGTATATTGGTTTTGAGGACAACTCAATGGACAGTGTAGGGAGAAAAGTTCCTGGCTCCTTGAATGCCGTTCCTGGAGACACTGCGATCAATGAGGGAGATATGTCAAGATGTGTGTTGGTTTTGAGGACGGCTCTCTGGAGAGTCTTAGCAAAGAGGTCACAGGGATAATCAGAGCAATTCTCAGAGACACTGAGAACAAGCTCGACAATTCCCTCCTGGCACTTTCCCTGTAGGAGATACCGCAAGACGTTTCTGTAGATTGGGCACAGCGCTCTGCACGGTGTTAGCAGAGACTTTCCCGGGACAGTGAAACCCTATGTCAGAGACACTGAGAAGAAGCCCCAATGTTCCCTCCAGGCACTTTCAGTGTGGGTGCCTTCTCCACGTGGTTCCTGGTTTCCCTGCAGCGCTGAAGAGAATGTTAGCAAAGAGGTAACCGGGACAGTGAAAACAGTACTCAAAGACAGGGAGAGCAAGCTCTCTCTTGGCACTTTGGATGTGGGACATACAGCGAGATGTTTGCTGCTTTTGCGTTTGGCTGTTGGGAGATTTACAGCACAAAGATATCTAGTTGATTTGAAGCAGTTCCGAGAAAGTCTAAACATAATCGCCACTTCTCCCTCCTGGCACTTTCCATGTGGGAGATATAGCAGGATGTATATTGGTTTTGAGGACAACTCAATGGACAGTGTAGGGAGAAAAGTTCCTGGCTCCTTGAATGCCGTTCCTGGAGACACTGCGATCAATGAGGGAGATATGTCAAGATGTGTGTTGGTTTTGAGGACGGCTCTCTGGAGAGTCTTAGCAAAGAGGTCACAGGGATAATCAGAGCAATTCTCAGAGACACTGAGAACAAGCTCGACAATTCCCTCCTGGCACTTTCCCTGTAGGAGATACCGCAAGACGTTTCTGTAGATTGGGCACAGCGCTCTGCAGGGTGTTAGCAGAGACTTTCCCGGGACAGTGAAACCCTATGTCAGAGACACTGAGAAGAAGCCCCAATGTTCCCTCCAGGCACTTTCAGTGTGGGTGCCTTCTCCACGTGGTTCCTGGTTTCCCTGCAGCGCTGAAGAGAATGTTAGCAAAGAGGTAACCGGCACAGCGAAAACAGTACTCAAAGACAGGGAGAGCAAGCTCTCTCTTGGCACTTTGGATGTGGGACATACAGCGAGATGTTTGCTGCTTTTGCGTTTGGCTGTTGGGAGATTTACAGCACAAAGATATCTAGTTGATTTGAAGCAGTTCCGAGAAAGTCTAAACATAATCGCCACTTCTCCCTCCTGGCACTTTCCATGTGGGAGATATAGCAGGATGTATATTGGTTTTGAGGACAACTCAATGGACAGTGTAGGGAGAAAAGTTCCTGGCTCCTTGAATGCCGTTCCTGGAGACACTGCGATCAATGTGGGAGATATGTCAAGATGTGTGTTGGTTTTGAGGACGGCTCTCTGGAGAGTCTTAGCAAAGAGGTCACAGGGATAATCAGAGCAATTCTCAGAGACACTGAGAACAAGATGGACAGTTCCCTCCTGGCACTTTCCCTGTAGGAGATACCGCAAGACGTTTCTGTAGATTGGGCACAGCGCTCTGCAGGGTGTTAGCAGAGACTTTCCCGGGACAGTGAAACCCTATGTCAGAGACACTGAGAAGAAGCCCCAATGTTCCCTCCAGGCACTTTCAGTGTGGGTGCCTTCTCCACGTGGTTCCTGGTTTCCCTGCAGCGCTGAAGAGAATGTTAGCAAAGAGGTAACCGGCACAGCGAAAACAGTACTCAAAGACAGGGAGAGCAAGCTCTCTCTTGGCACTTTGGATGTGGGACATACAGCGAGATGTTTGCTGCTTTTGCGTTTGGCTGTTGGGAGATTTACAGCACAAAGATATCTAGTTGATTTGAAGCAGTTCCGAGAAAGTCTAAACATAATCGCCACTTCTCCCTCCTGGCACTTTCCATGTGGGAGATATAGCAGGATGTATATTGGTTTTGAGGACAACTCAATGGACAGTGTAGGGAGAAAAGTTCCTGGCTCCTTGAATGCCGTTCCTGGAGACACTGCGATCAATGAGGGAGATATGTCAAGATGTGTGTTGGTTTTGAGGACGGCTCTCTGGAGAGTCTTAGCAAAGAGGTCACAGGGATAATCAGAGCAATTCTCAGAGACACTGAGAACAAGATGGACAGTTCCCTCCTGGCACTTTCCCTGTAGGAGATACCGCAAGACGTTTCTGTAGATTGGGCACAGCGCTCTGCAGGGTGTTAGCAGAGACTTTCCCGGGACAGTGAAACCCTATGTCAGAGACACTGAGAAGAAGCCCCAATGTTCCCTCCAGGCACTTTCAGTGTGGGTGCCTTCTCCACGTGGTTCCTGGTTTCCCTGCAGCGCTGAAGAGAATGTTAGCAAAGAGGTAACCGGCACAGCGAAAACAGTACTCAAAGACAGGGAGAGCAAGCTCTCTCTTGGCACTTTGGATGTGGGACATACAGCGAGATGTTTGCTGCTTTTGCGTTTGGCTGTTGGGAGATTTACAGCACAAAGATATCTAGTTGATTTGAAGCAGTTCCGAGAAAGTCTAAACATAATCGCCACTTCTCCCTCCTGGCACTTTCCATGTGGGAGATATAGCAGGATGTATATTGGTTTTGAGGACAACTCAATGGACAGTGTAGGGAGAAAAGTTCCTGGCTCCTTGAATGCCGTTCCTGGAGACACTGCGATCAATGAGGGAGATATGTCAAGATGTGTGTTGGTTTTGAGGACGGCTCTCTGGAGAGTCTTAGCAAAGAGGTCACAGGGATAATCAGAGCAATTCTCAGAGACACTGAGAACAAGATGGACAGTTCCCTCCTGGCACTTTCCCTGTAGGAGATACCGCAAGACGTTTCTGTAGATTGGGCACAGCGCTCTGCAGGGTGTTAGCAGAGACTTTCCCGGGACAGTGAAACCCTATGTCAGAGACACTGAGAAGAAGCCCCAATGTTCCCTCCAGGCACTTTCAGTGTGGGTGCCTTCTCCACGTGGTTCCTGGTTTCCCTGCAGCGCTGAAGAGAATGTTAGCAAAGAGGTAACCGGGACAGTGAAAACAGTACTCAAAGACAGGGAGAGCAAGCTCTCTCTTGGCACTTTGGATGTGGGACATACAGCGAGATGTTTGCTGCTTTTGCGTTTGGCTGTTGGGAGATTTACAGCACAAAGATATCTAGTTGATTTGAAGCAGTTCCGAGAAAGTCTAAACATAATCGCCACTTCTCCCTCCTGGCACTTTCCATGTGGGAGATATAGCAGGATGTATATTGGTTTTGAGGACAACTCAATGGACAGTGTAGGGAGAAAAGTTCCTGGCTCCTTGAATGCCGTTCCTGGAGACACTGCGATCAATGTGGGAGATATGTCAAGATGTGTGTTTGTTTTGAGGACGGCTCTCTGGAGAGTCTTAGCAAAGAGGTCACAGGGATAATCAGAGCAATTCTCAGAGACACTGAGAACAAGATGGACAGTTCCCTCCTGGCACTTTCCCTGTAGGAGATACCGCAAGACGTTTCTGTAGATTGGGCACAGCGCTCTGCAGGGTGTTAGCAGAGACTTTCCCGGGACAGTGAAACCCTATGTCAGAGACACTGAGAAGAAGCCCCAATGTTCCCTCCAGGCACTTTCAGTGTGGGTGCCTTCTCCACGTGGTTCCTGGTTTCCCTGCAGCGCTGAAGAGAATGTTAGCAAAGAGGTAACCGGCACAGCGAAAACAGTACTCAAAGACAGGGAGAGCAAGCTCTCTCTTGGCACTTTGGATGTGGGACATACAGCGAGATGTTTGCTGCTTTTGCGTTTGGCTGTTGGGAGATTTACAGCACAAAGATATCTAGTTGATTTGAAGCAGTTCCGAGAAAGTCTAAACATAATCGCCACTTCTCCCTCCTGGCACTTTCCATGTGGGAGATATAGCAGGATGTATATTGGTTTTGAGGACAACTCAATGGACAGTGTAGGGAGAAAAGTTCCTGGCTCCTTGAATGCCGTTCCTGGAGACACTGCGATCAATGAGGGAGATATGTCAAGATGTGTGTTGGTTTTGAGGACGGCTCTCTGGAGAGTCTTAGCAAAGAGGTCACAGGGATAATCAGAGCAATTCTCAGAGACACTGAGAACAAGATGGACAGTTCCCTCCTGGCACTTTCCCTGTAGGAGATACCGCAAGACGTTTCTGTAGATTGGGCACAGCGCTCTGCAGGGTGTTAGCAGAGACTTTCCCGGGACAGTGAAACCCTATGTCAGAGACACTGAGAAGAAGCCCCAATGTTCCCTCCAGGCACTTTCAGTGTGGGTGCCTTCTCCACGTGGTTCCTGGTTTCCCTGCAGCGCTGAAGAGAATGTTAGCAAAGAGGTAACCGGCACAGCGAAAACAGTACTCAAAGACAGGGAGAGCAAGCTCTCTCTTGGCACTTTGGATGTGGGACATACAGCGAGATGTTTGCTGCTTTTGCGTTTGGCTGTTGGGAGATTTACAGCACAAAGATATCTAGTTGATTTGAAGCAGTTCCGAGAAAGTCTAAACATAATCGCCACTTCTCCCTCCTGGCACTTTCCATGTGGGAGATATAGCAGGATGTATATTGGTTTTGAGGACAACTCAATGGACAGTGTAGGGAGAAAAGTTCCTGGCTCCTTGAATGCCGTTCCTGGAGACACTGCGATCAATGAGGGAGATATGTCAAGATGTGTGTTGGTTTTGAGGACGGCTCTCTGGAGAGTCTTAGCAAAGAGGTCACAGGGATAATCAGAGCAATTCTCAGAGACACTGAGAACAAGATGGACAGTTCCCTCCTGGCACTTTCCCTGTAGGAGATACCGCAAGACGTTTCTGTAGATTGGGCACAGCGCTCTGCAGGGTGTTAGCAGAGACTTTCCCGGGACAGTGAAACCCTATGTCAGAGACACTGAGAAGAAGCCCCAATGTTCCCTCCAGGCACTTTCAGTGTGGGTGCCTTCTCCACGTGGTTCCTGGTTTCCCTGCAGCGCTGAAGAGAATGTTAGCAAAGAGGTAACCGGCACAGCGAAAACAGTACTCAAAGACAGGGAGAGCAAGCTCTCTCTTGGCACTTTGGATGTGGGACATACAGCGAGATGTTTGCTGCTTTTGCGTTTGGCTGTTGGGAGATTTACAGCACAAAGATATCTAGTTGATTTGAAGCAGTTCCGAGAAAGTCTAAACATAATCGCCACTTCTCCCTCCTGGCACTTTCCATGTGGGAGATATAGCAGGATGTATATTGGTTTTGAGGACAACTCAATGGACAGTGTAGGGAGAAAAGTTCCTGGCTCCTTGAATGCCGTTCCTGGAGACACTGCGATCAATGAGGGAGATATGTCAAGATGTGTGTTGGTTTTGAGGACGGCTCTCTGGAGAGTCTTAGCAAAGAGGTCACAGGGATAATCAGAGCAATTCTCAGAGACACTGAGAACAAGCTCGATAATTCCCTCCTGGCACTTTCCCTGTAGGAGATACCGCAAGACGTTTCTGTAGATTGGGCACAGCGCTCTGCAGGGTGTTAGCAGAGACTTTCCCGGGACAGTGAAACCCTATGTCAGAGACACTGAGAAGAAGCCCCAATGTTCCCTCCAGGCACTTTCAGTGTGGGTGCCTTCTCCACGTGGTTCCTGGTTTCCCTGCAGCGCTGAAGAGAATGTTAGCAAAGAGGTAACCGGCACAGCGAAAACAGTACTCAAAGACAGGGAGAGCAAGCTCTCTCTTGGCACTTTGGATGTGGGACATACAGCGAGATGTTTGCTGCTTTTGCGTTTGGCTGTTGGGAGATTTACAGCACAAAGATATCTAGTTGATTTGAAGCAGTTCCGAGAAAGTCTAAACATAATCGCCACTTCTCCCTCCTGGCACTTTCCATGTGGGAGATATAGCAGGATGTATATTGGTTTTGAGGACAACTCAATGGACAGTGTAGGGAGAAAAGTTCCTGGCTCCTTGAATGCCGTTCCTGGAGACACTGCGATCAATGAGGGAGATATGTCAAGATGTGTGTTGGTTTTGAGGACGGCTCTCTGGAGAGTCTTAGCAAAGAGGTCACAGGGATAATCAGAGCAATTCTCAGAGACACTGAGAACAAGCTCGACAATTCCCTCCTGGCACTTTCCCTGTAGGAGATACCGCAAGACGTTTCTGTAGATTGGGCACAGCGCTCTGCAGGGTGTTAGCAGAGACTTTCCCGGGACAGTGAAACCCTATGTCAGAGACACTGAGAAGAAGCCCCAATGTTCCCTCCAGGCACTTTCAGTGTGGGTGCCTTCTCCACGTGGTTCCTGGTTTCCCTGCAGCGCTGAAGAGAATGTTAGCAAAGAGGTAACCGGCACAGCGAAAACAGTACTCAAAGACAGGGAGAGCAAGCTCTCTCTTGGCACTTTGGATGTGGGACATACAGCGAGATGTTTGCTGCTTTTGCGTTTGGCTGTTGGGAGATTTACAGCACAAAGATATCTAGTTGATTTGAAGCAGTTCCGAGAAAGTCTAAACATAATCGCCACTTCTCCCTCCTGGCACTTTCCATGTGGGAGATATAGCAGGATGTATATTGGTTTTGAGGACAACTCAATGGACAGTGTAGGGAGAAAAGTTCCTGGCTCCTTGAATGCCGTTCCTGGAGACACTGCGATCAATGTGGGAGATATGTCAAGATGTGTGTTGGTTTTGAGGACGGCTCTCTGGAGAGTCTTAGCAAAGAGGTCACAGGGATAATCAGAGCAATTCTCAGAGACACTGAGAACAAGATGGACAGTTCCCTCCTGGCACTTTCCCTGTAGGAGATACCGCAAGACGTTTCTGTAGATTGGGCACAGCGCTCTGCAGGGTGTTAGCAGAGACTTTCCCGGGACAGTGAAACCCTATGTCAGAGACACTGAGAAGAAGCCCCAATGTTCCCTCCAGGCACTTTCAGTGTGGGTGCCTTCTCCACGTGGTTCCTGGTTTCCCTGCAGCGCTGAAGAGAATGTTAGCAAAGAGGTAACCGGCACAGCGAAAACAGTACTCAAAGACAGGGAGAGCAAGCTCTCTCTTGGCACTTTGGATGTGGGACATACAGCGAGATGTTTGCTGCTTTTGCGTTTGGCTGTTGGGAGATTTACAGCACAAAGATATCTAGTTGATTTGAAGCAGTTCCGAGAAAGTCTAAACATAATCGCCACTTCTCCCTCCTGGCACTTTCCATGTGGGAGATATAGCAGGATGTATATTGGTTTTGAGGACAACTCAATGGACAGTGTAGGGAGAAAAGTTCCTGGCTCCTTGAATGCCGTTCCTGGAGACACTGCGATCAATGAGGGAGATATGTCAAGATGTGTGTTGGTTTTGAGGACGGCTCTCTGGAGAGTCTTAGCAAAGAGGTCACAGGGATAATCAGAGCAATTCTCAGAGACACTGAGAACAAGATGGACAGTTCCCTCCTGGCACTTTCCCTGTAGGAGATACCGCAAGACGTTTCTGTAGATTGGGCACAGCGCTCTGCAGGGTGTTAGCAGAGACTTTCCCGGGACAGTGAAACCCTATGTCAGAGACACTGAGAAGAAGCCCCAATGTTCCCTCCAGGCACTTTCAGTGTGGGTGCCTTCTCCACGTGGTTCCTGGTTTCCCTGCAGCGCTGAAGAGAATGTTAGCAAAGAGGTAACCGGCACAGCGAAAACAGTACTCAAAGACAGGGAGAGCAAGCTCTCTCTTGGCACTTTGGATGTGGGACATACAGCGAGATGTTTGCTGCTTTTGCGTTTGGCTGTTGGGAGATTTACAGCACAAAGATATCTAGTTGATTTGAAGCAGTTCCGAGAAAGTCTAAACATAATCGCCACTTCTCCCTCCTGGCACTTTCCATGTGGGAGATATAGCAGGATGTATATTGGTTTTGAGGACAACTCAATGGACAGTGTAGGGAGAAAAGTTCCTGGCTCCTTGAATGCCGTTCCTGGAGACACTGCGATCAATGAGGGAGATATGTCAAGATGTGTGTTGGTTTTGAGGACGGCTCTCTGGAGAGTCTTAGCAAAGAGGTCACAGGGATAATCAGAGCAATTCTCAGAGACACTGAGAACAAGATGGACAGTTCCCTCCTGGCACTTTCCCTGTAGGAGATACCGCAAGACGTTTCTGTAGATTGGGCACAGCGCTCTGCAGGGTGTTAGCAGAGACTTTCCCGGGACAGTGAAACCCTATGTCAGAGACACTGAGAAGAAGCCCCAATGTTCCCTCCAGGCACTTTCAGTGTGGGTGCCTTCTCCACGTGGTTCCTGGTTTCCCTGCAGCGCTGAAGAGAATGTTAGCAAAGAGGTAACCGGCACAGCGAAAACAGTACTCAAAGACAGGGAGAGCAAGCTCTCTCTTGGCACTTTGGATGTGGGACATACAGCGAGATGTTTGCTGCTTTTGCGTTTGGCTGTTGGGAGATTTACAGCACAAAGATATCTAGTTGATTTGAAGCAGTTCCGAGAAAGTCTAAACATAATCGCCACTTCTCCCTCCTGGCACTTTCCATGTGGGAGATATAGCAGGATGTATATTGGTTTTGAGGACAACTCAATGGACAGTGTAGGGAGAAAAGTTCCTGGCTCCTTGAATGCCGTTCCTGGAGACACTGCGATCAATGTGGGAGATATGTCAAGATGTGTGTTGGTTTTGAGGACGGCTCTCTGGAGAGTCTTAGCAAAGAGGTCACAGGCATAATCAGAGCAATTCTCAGAGACACTGAGAACAAGATGGACAGTTCCCTCCTGGCACTTTCCCTGTAGGAGATACCGCAAGACGTTTCTGTAGATTGGGCACAGCGCTCTGCAGGGTGTTAGCAGAGACTTTCCCGGGACAGTGAAACCCTATGTCAGAGACACTGAGAAGAAGCCCCAATGTTCCCTCCAGGCACTTTCAGTGTGGGTGCCTTCTCCACGTGGTTCCTGGTTTCCCTGCAGCGCTGAAGAGAATGTTAGCAAAGAGGTAACCGGCACAGCGAAAACAGTACTCAAAGAGAGGGAGAGCAAGCTCTCTCTTGGCACTTTGGATGTGGGACATACAGCGAGATGTTTGCTGCTTTTGCGTTTGGCTGTTGGGAGATTTACAGCACAAAGATATCTAGTTGATTTGAAGCAGTTCCGAGAAAGTCTAAACATAATCGCCACTTCTCCCTCCTGGCACTTTCCATGTGGGAGATATAGCAGGATGTATATTGGTTTTGAGGACAACTCAATGGACAGTGTAGGGAGAAAAGTTCCTGGCTCCTTGAATGCCGTTCCTGGAGACACT
Organism: Chroicocephalus ridibundus; assembly: GCF_963924245.1. Lineage (NCBI taxonomy): Eukaryota > Metazoa > Chordata > Aves > Charadriiformes > Laridae > Chroicocephalus > Chroicocephalus ridibundus. The sequence goes on from NW_026961526.1 coordinate 53,843, forward strand.
GCGATCAATGTGGGAGATATGTCAAGATGTGTGTTGGTTTTGAGGACGGCTCTCTGGAGAGTCTTAGCAAAGAGGTCACAGGGATAATCAGAGCAATTCTCAGAGACACTGAGAACAAGATGGACAGTTCCCTCCTGGCACTTTCCCTGTAGGAGATACCGCAAGACGTTTCTGTAGATTGGGCACGGCGCTCTGCAGGGTGTTAGCAGAGACTTTCCCGGGACAGTGAAACCCTATGTCAGAGACACTGAGAAGAAGCCCCAATGTTCCCTCCAGGCACTTTCAGTGTGGGTGCCTTCTCCACGTGGTTCCTGGTTTCCCTGCAGCGCTGAAGAGAATGTTAGCAAAGAGGTAACCGGCACAGCGAAAACAGTACTCAAAGACAGGGAGAGCAAGCTCTCTCTTGGCACTTTGGATGTGGGACATACAGCGAGATGTTTGCTGCTTTTGCGTTTGGCTGTTGGGAGATTTACAGCACAAAGATATCTAGTTGATTTGAAGCAGTTCCGAGAAAGTCTAAACATAATCGCCACTTCTCCCTCCTGGCACTTTCCATGTGGGAGATATAGCAGGATGTATATTGGTTTTGAGGACAACTCAATGGACAGTGTAGGGAGAAAAGTTCCTGGCTCCTTGAATGCCGTTCCTGGAGACACTGCGATCAATGAGGGAGATATGTCAAGATGTGTGTTGGTTTTGAGGACGGCTCTCTGGAGAGTCTTAGCAAAGAGGTCACAGGGATAATCAGAGCAATTCTCAGAGACACTGAGAACAAGATGGACAGTTCCCTCCTGGCACTTTCCCTGTAGGAGATACCGCAAGACGTTTCTGTAGATTGGGCACAGCGCTCTGCAGGGTGTTAGCAGAGACTTTCCCGGGACAGTGAAACCCTATGTCAGAGACACTGAGAAGAAGCCCCAATGTTCCCTCCAGGCACTTTCAGTGTGGGTGCCTTCTCCACGTGGTTCCTGGTTTCCCTGCAGCGCTGAAGAGAATGTTAGCAAAGAGGTAACCGGCACAGCGAAAACAGTACTCAAAGACAGGGAGAGCAAGCTCTCTCTTGGCACTTTGGATGTGGGACATACAGCGAGATGTTTGCTGCTTTTGCGTTTGGCTGTTGGGAGATTTACAGCACAAAGATATCTAGTTGATTTGAAGCAGTTCCGAGAAAGTCTAAACATAATCGCCACTTCTCCCTCCTGGCACTTTCCATGTGGGAGATATAGCAGGATGTATATTGGTTTTGAGGACAACTCAATGGACAGTGTAGGGAGAAAAGTTCCTGGCTCCTTGAATGCCGTTCCTGGAGACACTGCGATCAATGAGGGAGATATGTCAAGATGTGTGTTGGTTTTGAGGACGGCTCTCTGGAGAGTCTTAGCAAAGAGGTCACAGGGATAATCAGAGCAATTCTCAGAGACACTGAGAACAAGATGGACAGTTCCCTCCTGGCACTTTCCCTGTAGGAGATACCGCAAGACGTTTCTGTAGATTGGGCACAGCGCTCTGCAGGGTGTTAGCAGAGACTTTCCCGGGACAGTGAAACCCTATGTCAGAGACACTGAGAAGAAGCCCCAATGTTCCCTCCAGGCACTTTCAGTGTGGGTGCCTTCTCCACGTGGTTCCTGGTTTCCCTGCAGCGCTGAAGAGAATGTTAGCAAAGAGGTAACCGGCACAGCGAAAACAGTACTCAAAGACAGGGAGAGCAAGCTCTCTCTTGGCACTTTGGATGTGGGACATACAGCGAGATGTTTGCTGCTTTTGCGTTTGGCTGTTGGGAGATTTACAGCACAAAGATATCTAGTTGATTTGAAACAGTTCCGAGAAAGTCTAAACATAATCGCCACTTCTCCCTCCTGGCACTTTCCATGTGGGAGATATAGCAGGATGTATATTGGTTTTGAGGACAACTCAATGGACAGTGTAGGGAGAAAAGTTCCTGGCTCCTTGAATGCCGTTCCTGGAGACACTGCGATCAATGTGGGAGATATGTCAAGATGTGTGTTGGTTTTGAGGACGGCTCTCTGGAGAGTCTTAGCAAAGAGGTCACAGGGATAATCAGAGCAATTCTCAGAGACACTGAGAACAAGATGGACAGTTCCCTCCTGGCACTTTCCCTGTAGGAGATACCGCAAGACGTTTCTGTAGATTGGGCACAGCGCTCTGCAGGGTGTTAGCAGAGACTTTCCCGGGACAGTGAAACCCTATGTCAGAGACACTGAGAAGAAGCCCCAATGTTCCCTCCAGGCACTTTCAGTGTGGGTGCCTTCTCCACGTGGTTCCTGGTTTCCCTGCAGCGCTGAAGAGAATGTTAGCAAAGAGGTAACCGGCACAGCGAAAACAGTACTCAAAGACAGGGAGAGCAAGCTCTCTCTTGGCACTTTGGATGTGGGACATACAGCGAGATGTTTGCTGCTTTTGCGTTTGGCTGTTGGGAGATTTACAGCACAAAGTTATCTAGTTGATTTGAAGCAGTTCCGAGAAAGTCTAAACATAATCGCCACTTCTCCCTCCTGGCACTTTCCATGTGGGAGATATAGCAGGATGTATATTGGTTTTGAGGACAACTCAATGGACAGTGTAGGGAGAAAAGTTCCTGGCTCCTTGAATGCCGTTCCTGGAGACACTGCGATCAATGAGGGAGATATGTCAAGATGTGTGTTGGTTTTGAGGACGGCTCTCTGGAGAGTCTTAGCAAAGAGGTCACAGGGATAATCAGAGCAATTCTCAGAGACACTGAGAACAAGATGGACAGTTCCCTCCTGGCACTTTCCCTGTAGGAGATACCGCAAGACGTTTCTGTAGATTGGGCACAGCGCTCTGCAGGGTGTTAGCAGAGACTTTCCCGGGACAGTGAAACCCTATGTCAGAGACACTGAGAAGAAGCCCCAATGTTCCCTCCAGGCACTTTCAGTGTGGGTGCCTTCTCCATGTGGTTCCTGGTTTCCCTGCAGCGCTGAAGAGAATGTTAGCAAAGAGGTAACCGGGACAGCGAAAACAGTACTCAAAGAGAGGGAGAGCAAGCTCTCTCTTGGCACTTTGGATGTGGGACATACAGCGAGATGTTTGCTGCTTTTGCGTTTGGCTGTTGGGAGATTTACAGCACAAAGATATCTAGTTGATTTGAAGCAGTTCCGAGAAAGTCTAAACATAATCGCCACTTCTCCCTCCTGGCACTTTCCATGTGGGAGATATAGCAGGATGTATATTGGTTTTGAGGACAACTCAATGGACAGTGTAGGGAGAAAAGTTCCTGGCTCCTTGAATGCCGTTCCTGGAGACACTGCGATCAATGAGGGAGATATGTCAAGATGTGTGTTGGTTTTGAGGACGGCTCTCTGGAGAGTCTTAGCAAAGAGGTCACAGGGATAATCAGAGCAATTCTCAGAGACACTGAGAACAAGATGGACAGTTCCCTCCTGGCACTTTCCCTGTAGGAGATACCGCAAGACGTTTCTGTAGATTGGGCACAGCGCTCTGCAGGGTGTTAGCAGAGACTTTCCCGGGACAGTGAAACCCTATGTCAGAGACACTGAGAAGAAGCCCCAATGTTCCCTCCAGGCACTTTCAGTGTGGGTGCCTTCTCCACGTGGTTCCTGGTTTCCCTGCAGCGCTGAAGAGAATGTTAGCAAAGAGGTAACCGGCACAGCGAAAACAGTACTCAAAGACAGGGAGAGCAAGCTCTCTCTTGGCACTTTGGATGTGGGACATACAGCGAGATGTTTGCTGCTTTTGCGTTTGGCTGTTGGGAGATTTACAGCACAAAGATATCTAGTTGATTTGAAGCAGTTCCGAGAAAGTCTAAACATAATCGCCACTTCTCCCTCCTGGCACTTTCCATGTGGGAGATATAGCAGGATGTATATTGGTTTTGAGGACAACTCAATGGACAGTGTAGGGAGAAAAGTTCCTGGCTCCTTGAATGCCGTTCCTGGAGACACTGCGATCAATGTGGGAGATATGTCAAGATGTGTGTTGGTTTTGAGGACGGCTCTCTGGAGAGTCTTAGCAAAGAGGTCACAGGCATAATCAGAGCAATTCTCAGAGACACTGAGAACAAGATGGACAGTTCCCTCCTGGCACTTTCCCTGTAGGAGATACCGCAAGACGTTTCTGTAGATTGGGCACAGCGCTCTGCAGGGTGTTAGCAGAGACTTTCCCGGGACAGTGAAACCCTATGTCAGAGACACTGAGAAGAAGCCCCAATGTTCCCTCCAGGCACTTTCAGTGTGGGTGCCTTCTCCACGTGGTTCCTGGTTTCCCTGCAGCGCTGAAGAGAATGTTAGCAAAGAGGTAACCGGCACAGCGAAAACAGTACTCAAAGAGAGGGAGAGCAAGCTCTCTCTTGGCACTTTGGATGTGGGACATACAGCGAGATGTTTGCTGCTTTTGCGTTTGGCTGTTGGGAGATTTACAGCACAAAGTTATCTAGTTGATTTGAAGCAGTTCCGAGAAAGTCTAAACATAATCGCCACTTCTCCCTCCTGGCACTTTCCATGTGGGAGATATAGCAGGATGTATATTGGTTTTGAGGACAACTCAATGGACAGTGTAGGGAGAAAAGTTCCTGGCTCCTTGAATGCCGTTCCTGGAGACACTGCGATCAATGAGGGAGATATGTCAAGATGTGTGTTGGTTTTGAGGACGGCTCTCTGGAGAGTCTTAGCAAAGAGGTCACAGGGATAATCAGAGCAATTCTCAGAGACACTGAGAACAAGATGGACAGTTCCCTCCTGGCACTTTCCCTGTAGGAGATACCGCAAGACGTTTCTGTAGATTGGGCACAGCGCTCTGCAGGGTGTTAGCAGAGACTTTCCCGGGACAGTGAAACCCTATGTCAGAGACACTGAGAAGAAGCCCCAATGTTCCCTCCAGGCACTTTCAGTGTGGGTGCCTTCTCCACGTGGTTCCTGGTTTCCCTGCAGCGCTGAAGAGAATGTTAGCAAAGAGGTAACCGGCACAGCGAAAACAGTACTCAAAGACAGGGAGAGCAAGCTCTCTCTTGGCACTTTGGATGTGGGACATACAGCGAGATGTTTGCTGCTTTTGCGTTTGGCTGTTGGGAGATTTACAGCACAAAGATATCTAGTTGATTTGAAGCAGTTCCGAGAAAGTCTAAACATAATCGCCACTTCTCCCTCCTGGCACTTTCCATGTGGGAGATATAGCAGGATGTATATTGGTTTTGAGGACAACTCAATGGACAGTGTAGGGAGAAAAGTTCCTGGCTCCTTGAATGCCGTTCCTGGAGACACTGCGATCAATGAGGGAGATATGTCAAGATGTGTGTTGGTTTTGAGGACGGCTCTCTGGAGAGTCTTAGCAAAGAGGTCACAGGGATAATCAGAGCAATTCTCAGAGACACTGAGAACAAGATGGACAGTTCCCTCCTGGCACTTTCCCTGTAGGAGATACCGCAAGACGTTTCTGTAGATTGGGCACAGCGCTCTGCAGGGTGTTAGCAGAGACTTTCCCGGGACAGTGAAACCCTATGTCAGAGACACTGAGAAGAAGCCCCAATGTTCCCTCCAGGCACTTTCAGTGTGGGTGCCTTCTCCACGTGGTTCCTGGTTTCCCTGCAGCGCTGAAGAGAATGTTAGCAAAGAGGTAACCGGCACAGCGAAAACAGTACTCAAAGACAGGGAGAGCAAGCTCTCTCTTGGCACTTTGGATGTGGGACATACAGCGAGATGTTTGCTGCTTTTGCGTTTGGCTGTTGGGAGATTTACAGCACAAAGATATCTAGTTGATTTGAAGCAGTTCCGAGAAAGTCTAAACATAATCGCCACTTCTCCCTCCTGGCACTTTCCATGTGGGAGATATAGCAGGATGTATATTGGTTTTGAGGACAACTCAATGGACAGTGTAGGGAGAAAAGTTCCTGGCTCCTTGAATGCCGTTCCTGGAGACACTGCGATCAATGTGGGAGATATGTCAAGATGTGTGTTGGTTTTGAGGACGGCTCTCTGGAGAGTCTTAGCAAAGAGGTCACAGGGATAATCAGAGCAATTCTCAGAGACACTGAGAACAAGATGGACAGTTCCCTCCTGGCACTTTCCCTGTAGGAGATACCGCAAGACGTTTCTGTAGATTGGGCACAGCGCTCTGCAGGGTGTTAGCAGAGACTTTCCCGGGACAGTGAAACCCTATGTCAGAGACACTGAGAAGAAGCCCCAATGTTCCCTCCAGGCACTTTCAGTGTGGGTGCCTTCTCCACGTGGTTCCTGGTTTCCCTGCAGCGCTGAAGAGAATGTTAGCAAAGAGGTAACCGGGACAGTGAAAACAGTACTCAAAGACAGGGAGAGCAAGCTCTCTCTTGGCACTTTGGATGTGGGACATACAGCGAGATGTTTGCTGCTTTTGCGTTTGGCTGTTGGGAGATTTACAGCACAAAGATATCTAGTTGATTTGAAGCAGTTCCGAGAAAGTCTAAACATAATCGCCACTTCTCCCTCCTGGCACTTTCCATGTGGGAGATATAGCAGGATGTATATTGGTTTTGAGGACAACTCAATGGACAGTGTAGGGAGAAAAGTTCCTGGCTCCTTGAATGCCATTTCTGGAGACACTGCGATCAATGAGGGAGATATGTCAAGATGTGTGTTGGTTTTGAGGACGGCTCTCTGGAGAGTCTTAGCAAAGAGGTCACAGGGATAATCAGAGCAATTCTCAGAGACACTGAGAACAAGATGGACAGTTCCCTCCTGGCACTTTCCCTGTAGGAGATACCGCAAGACGTTTCTGTAGATTGGGCACAGCGCTCTGCAGGGTGTTAGCAGAGACTTTCCCGGGACAGTGAAACCCTATGTCAGAGACACTGAGAAGAAGCCCCAATGTTCCCTCCAGGCACTTTCAGTGTGGGTGCCTTCTCCACGTGGTTCCTGGTTTCCCTGCAGCGCTGAAGAGAATGTTAGCAAAGAGGTAACCGGGACAGTGAAAACAGTACTCAAAGACAGGGAGAGCAAGCTCTCTCTTGGCACTTTGGATGTGGGACATACAGCGAGATGTTTGCTGCTTTTGCGTTTGGCTGTTGGGAGATTTACAGCACAAAGATATCTAGTTGATTTGAAGCAGTTCCGAGAAAGTCTAAACATAATCGCCACTTCTCCCTCCTGGCACTTTCCATGTGGGAGATATAGCAGGATGTATATTGGTTTTGAGGACAACTCAATGGACAGTGTAGGGAGAAAAGTTCCTGGCTCCTTGAATGCCGTTCCTGGAGACACTGCGATCAATGAGGGAGATATGTCAAGATGTGTGTTTGTTTTGAGGACGGCTCTCTGGAGAGTCTTAGCAAAGAGGTCACAGGGATAATCAGAGCAATTCTCAGAGACACTGAGAACAAGATGGACAGTTCCCTCCTGGCACTTTCCCTGTAGGAGATACCGCAAGACGTTTCTGTAGATTGGGCACAGCGCTCTGCAGGGTGTTAGCAGAGACTTTCCCGGGACAGTGAAACCCTATGTCAGAGACACTGAGAAGAAGCCCCAATGTTCCCTCCAGGCACTTTCAGTGTGGGTGCCTTCTCCACGTGGTTCCTGGTTTCCCTGCAGCGCTGAAGAGAATGTTAGCAAAGAGGTAACCGGCACAGCGAAAACAGTACTCAAAGACAGGGAGAGCAAGCTCTCTCTTGGCACTTTGGATGTGGGACATACAGCGAGATGTTTGCTGCTTTTGCGTTTGGCTGTTGGGAGATTTACAGCACAAAGATATCTAGTTGATTTGAAGCAGTTCCGAGAAAGTCTAAACATAATCGCCACTTCTCCCTCCTGGCACTTTCCATGTGGGAGATATAGCAGGATGTATATTGGTTTTGAGGACAACTCAATGGACAGTGTAGGGAGAAAAGTTCCTGGCTCCTTGAATGCCGTTCCTGGAGACACTGCGATCAATGAGGGAGATATGTCAAGATGTGTGTTGGTTTTGAGGACGGCTCTCTGGAGAGTCTTAGCAAAGAGGTCACAGGGATAATCAGAGCAATTCTCAGAGACACTGAGAACAAGATGGACAGTTCCCTCCTGGCACTTTCCCTGTAGGAGATACCGCAAGACGTTTCTGTAGATTGGGCACAGCGCTCTGCAGGGTGTTAGCAGAGACTTTCCCGGGACAGTGAAACCCTATGTCAGAGACACTGAGAAGAAGCCCCAATGTTCCCTCCAGGCACTTTCAGTGTGGGTGCCTTCTCCACGTGGTTCCTGGTTTCCCTGCAGCGCTGAAGAGAATGTTAGCAAAGAGGTAACCGGGACAGTGAAAACAGTACTCAAAGACAGGGAGAGCAAGCTCTCTCTTGGCACTTTGGATGTGGGACATACAGCGAGATGTTTGCTGCTTTTGCGTTTGGCTGTTGGGAGATTTACAGCACAAAGATATCTAGTTGATTTGAAGCAGTTCCGAGAAAGTCTAAACATAATCGCCACTTCTCCCTCCTGGCACTTTCCATGTGGGAGATATAGCAGGATGTATATTGGTTTTGAGGACAACTCAATGGACAGTGTAGGGAGAAAAGTTCCTGGCTCCTTGAATGCCGTTCCTGGAGACACTGCGATCAATGTGGGAGATATGTCAAGATGTGTGTTGGTTTTGAGGACGGCTCTCTGGAGAGTCTTAGCAAAGAGGTCACAGGCATAATCAGAGCAATTCTCAGAGACACTGAGAACAAGATGGACAGTTCCCTCCTGGCACTTTCCCTGTAGGAGATACCGCAAGACGTTTCTGTAGATTGGGCACAGCGCTCTGCAGGGTGTTAGCAGAGACTTTCCCGGGACAGTGAAACCCTATGTCAGAGACACTGAGAAGAAGCCCCAATGTTCCCTCCAGGCACTTTCAGTGTGGGTGCCTTCTCCACGTGGTTCCTGGTTTCCCTGCAGCGCTGAAGAGAATGTTAGCAAAGAGGTAACCGGCACAGCGAAAACAGTACTCAAAGAGAGGGAGAGCAAGCTCTCTCTTGGCACTTTGGATGTGGGACATACAGCGAGATGTTTGCTGCTTTTGCGTTTGGCTGTTGGGAGATTTACAGCACAAAGTTATCTAGTTGATTTGAAGCAGTTCCGAGAAAGTCTAAACATAATCGCCACTTCTCCCTCCTGGCACTTTCCATGTGGGAGATATAGCAGGATGTATATTGGTTTTGAGGACAACTCAATGGACAGTGTAGGGAGAAAAGTTCCTGGCTCCTTGAATGCCGTTCCTGGAGACACTGCGATCAATGAGGGAGATATGTCAAGATGTGTGTTGGTTTTGAGGACGGCTCTCTGGAGAGTCTTAGCAAAGAGGTCACAGGGATAATCAGAGCAATTCTCAGAGACACTGAGAACAAGATGGACAGTTCCCTCCTGGCACTTTCCCTGTAGGAGATACCGCAAGACGTTTCTGTAGATTGGGCACAGCGCTCTGCAGGGTGTTAGCAGAGACTTTCCCGGGACAGTGAAACCCTATGTCAGAGACACTGAGAAGAAGCCCCAATGTTCCCTCCAGGCACTTTCAGTGTGGGTGCCTTCTCCACGTGGTTCCTGGTTTCCCTGCAGCGCTGAAGAGAATGTTAGCAAAGAGGTAACCGGCACAGCGAAAACAGTACTCAAAGACAGGGAGAGCAAGCTCTCTCTTGGCACTTTGGATGTGGGACATACAGCGAGATGTTTGCTGCTTTTGCGTTTGGCTGTTGGGAGATTTACAGCACAAAGATATCTAGTTGATTTGAAGCAGTTCCGAGAAAGTCTAAACATAATCGCCACTTCTCCCTCCTGGCACTTTCCATGTGGGAGATATAGCAGGATGTATATTGGTTTTGAGGACAACTCAATGGACAGTGTAGGGAGAAAAGTTCCTGGCTCCTTGAATGCCGTTCCTGGAGACACTGCGATCAATGAGGGAGATATGTCAAGATGTGTGTTGGTTTTGAGGACGGCTCTCTGGAGAGTCTTAGCAAAGAGGTCACAGGGATAATCAGAGCAATTCTCAGAGACACTGAGAACAAGATGGACAGTTCCCTCCTGGCACTTTCCCTGTAGGAGATACCGCAAGACGTTTCTGTAGATTGGGCACAGCGCTCTGCAGGGTGTTAGCAGAGACTTTCCCGGGACAGTGAAACCCTATGTCAGAGACACTGAGAAGAAGCCCCAATGTTCCCTCCAGGCACTTTCAGTGTGGGTGCCTTCTCCACGTGGTTCCTGGTTTCCCTGCAGCGCTGAAGAGAATGTTAGCAAAGAGGTAACCGGCACAGCGAAAACAGTACTCAAAGACAGGGAGAGCAAGCTCTCTCTTGGCACTTTGGATGTGGGACATACAGCGAGATGTTTGCTGCTTTTGCGTTTGGCTGTTGGGAGATTTACAGCACAAAGATATCTAGTTGATTTGAAGCAGTTCCGAGAAAGTCTAAACATAATCGCCACTTCTCCCTCCTGGCACTTTCCATGTGGGAGATATAGCAGGATGTATATTGGTTTTGAGGACAACTCAATGGACAGTGTAGGGAGAAAAGTTCCTGGCTCCTTGAATGCCGTTCCTGGAGACACTGCGATCAATGTGGGAGATATGTCAAGATGTGTGTTGGTTTTGAGGACGGCTCTCTGGAGAGTCTTAGCAAAGAGGTCACAGGGATAATCAGAGCAATTCTCAGAGACACTGAGAACAAGATGGACAGTTCCCTCCTGGCACTTTCCCTGTAGGAGATACCGCAAGACGTTTCTGTAGATTGGGCACAGCGCTCTGCAGGGTGTTAGCAGAGACTTTCCCGGGACAGTGAAACCCTATGTCAGAGACACTGAGAAGAAGCCCCAATGTTCCCTCCAGGCACTTTCAGTGTGGGTGCCTTCTCCACGTGGTTCCTGGTTTCCCTGCAGCGCTGAAGAGAATGTTAGCAAAGAGGTAACCGGGACAGTGAAAACAGTACTCAAAGACAGGGAGAGCAAGCTCTCTCTTGGCACTTTGGATGTGGGACATACAGCGAGATGTTTGCTGCTTTTGCGTTTGGCTGTTGGGAGATTTACAGCACAAAGATATCTAGTTGATTTGAAGCAGTTCCGAGAAAGTCTAAACATAATCGCCACTTCTCCCTCCTGGCACTTTCCATGTGGGAGATATAGCAGGATGTATATTGGTTTTGAGGACAACTCAATGGACAGTGTAGGGAGAAAAGTTCCTGGCTCCTTGAATGCCGTTCCTGGAGACACTGCGATCAATGAGGGAGATATGTCAAGATGTGTGTTGGTTTTGAGGACGGCTCTCTGGAGAGTCTTAGCAAAGAGGTCACAGGGATAATCAGAGCAATTCTCAGAGACACTGAGAACAAGATGGACAGTTCCCTCCTGGCACTTTCCCTGTAGGAGATACCGCAAGACGTTTCTGTAGATTGGGCACAGCGCTCTGCAGGGTGTTAGCAGAGACTTTCCCGGGACAGTGAAACCCTATGTCAGAGACACTGAGAAGAAGCCCCAATGTTCCCTCCAGGCACTTTCAGTGTGGGTGCCTTCTCCACGTGGTTCCTGGTTTCCCTGCAGCGCTGAAGAGAATGTTAGCAAAGAGGTAACCGGCACAGCGAAAACAGTACTCAAAGACAGGGAGAGCAAGCTCTCTCTTGGCACTTTGGATGTGGGACATACAGCGAGATGTTTGCTGCTTTTGCGTTTGGCTGTTGGGAGATTTACAGCACAAAGATATCTAGTTGATTTGAAGCAGTTCCGAGAAAGTCTAAACATAATCGCCACTTCTCCCTCCTGGCACTTTCCATGTGGGAGATATAGCAGGATGTATATTGGTTTTGAGGACAACTCAATGGACAGTGTAGGGAGAAAAGTTCCTGGCTCCTTGAATGCCGTTCCTGGAGACACTGCGATCAATGAGGGAGATATGTCAAGATGTGTGTTGGTTTTGAGGACGGCTCTCTGGAGAGTCTTAGCAAAGAGGTCACAGGGATAATCAGAGCAATTCTCAGAGACACTGAGAACAAGATGGACAGTTCCCTCCTGGCACTTTCCCTGTAGGAGATACCGCAAGACGTTTCTGTAGATTGGGCACAGCGCTCTGCAGGGTGTTAGCAGAGACTTTCCCGGGACAGTGAAACCCTATGTCAGAGACACTGAGAAGAAGCCCCAATGTTCCCTCCAGGCACTTTCAGTGTGGGTGCCTTCTCCACGTGGTTCCTGGTTTCCCTGCAGCGCTGAAGAGAATGTTAGCAAAGAGGTAACCGGGACAGTGAAAACAGTACTCAAAGACAGGGAGAGCAAGCTCTCTCTTGGCACTTTGGATGTGGGACATACAGCGAGATGTTTGCTGCTTTTGCGTTTGGCTGTTGGGAGATTTACAGCACAAAGATATCTAGTTGATTTGAAGCAGTTCCGAGAAAGTCTAAACATAATCGCCACTTCTCCCTCCTGGCACTTTCCATGTGGGAGATATAGCAGGATGTATATTGGTTTTGAGGACAACTCAATGGACAGTGTAGGGAGAAAAGTTCCTGGCTCCTTGAATGCCGTTCCTGGAGACACTGCGATCAATGAGGGAGATATGTCAAGATGTGTGTTGGTTTTGAGGACGGCTCTCTGGAGAGTCTTAGCAAAGAGGTCACAGGGATAATCAGAGCAATTCTCAGAGACACTGAGAACAAGCTCGACAATTCCCTCCTGGCACTTTCCCTGTAGGAGATACCGCAAGACGTTTCTGTAGATTGGGCACAGCGCTCTGCAGGGTGTTAGCAGAGACTTTCCCGGGACAGTGAAACCCTATGTCAGAGACACTGAGAAGAAGCCCCAATGTTCCCTCCAGGCACTTTCAGTGTGGGTGCCTTCTCCACGTGGTTCCTGGTTTCCCTGCAGCGCTGAAGAGAATGTTAGCAAAGAGGTAACCGGCACAGCGAAAACAGTACTCAAAGACAGGGAGAGCAAGCTCTCTCTTGGCACTTTGGATGTGGGACATACAGCGAGATGTTTGCTGCTTTTGCGTTTGGCTGTTGGGAGATTTACAGCACAAAGATATCTAGTTGATTTGAAGCAGTTCCGAGAAAGTCTAAACATAATCGCCACTTCTCCCTCCTGGCACTTTCCATGTGGGAGATATAGCAGGATGTATATTGGTTTTGAGGACAACTCAATGGACAGTGTAGGGAGAAAAGTTCCTGGCTCCTTGAATGCCGTTCCTGGAGACACTGCGATCAATGAGGGAGATATGTCAAGATGTGTGTTGGTTTTGAGGACGGCTCTCTGGAGAGTCTTAGCAAAGAGGTCACAGGGATAATCAGAGCAATTCTCAGAGACACTGAGAACAAGATGGACAGTTCCCTCCTGGCACTTTCCCTGTAGGAGATACCGCAAGACGTTTCTGTAGATTGGGCACAGCGCTCTGCAGGGTGTTAGCAGAGACTTTCCCGGGACAGTGAAACCCTATGTCAGAGACACTGAGAAGAAGCCCCAATGTTCCCTCCAGGCACTTTCAGTGTGGGTGCCTTCTCCACGTGGTTCCTGGTTTCCCTGCAGCGCTGAAGAGAATGTTAGCAAAGAGGTAACCGGGACAGTGAAAACAGTACTCAAAGACAGGGAGAGCAAGCTCTCTCTTGGCACTTTGGATGTGGGACATACAGCGAGATGTTTGCTGCTTTTGCGTTTGGCTGTTGGGAGATTTACAGCACAAAGATATCTAGTTGATTTGAAGCAGTTCCGAGAAAGTCTAAACATAATCGCCACTTCTCCCTCCTGGCACTTTCCATGTGGGAGATATAGCAGGATGTATATTGGTTTTGAGGACAACTCAATGGACAGTGTAGGGAGAAAAGTTCCTGGCTCCTTGAATGCCGTTCCTGGAGACACTGCGATCAATGAGGGAGATATGTCAAGATGTGTGTTGGTTTTGAGGACGGCTCTCTGGAGAGTCTTAGCAAAGAGGTCACAGGGATAATCAGAGCAATTCTCAGAGACACTGAGAACAAGATGGACAGTTCCCTCCTGGCACTTTCCCTGTAGGAGATACCGCAAGACGTTTCTGTAGATTGGGCACAGCGCTCTGCAGGGTGTTAGCAGAGACTTTCCCGGGACAGTGAAACCCTATGTCAGAGACACTGAGAAGAAGCCCCAATGTTCCCTCCAGGCACTTTCAGTGTGGGTGCCTTCTCCACGTGGTTCCTGGTTTCCCTGCAGCGCTGAAGAGAATGTTAGCAAAGAGGTAACCGGCACAGCGAAAACAGTACTCAAAGACAGGGAGAGCAAGCTCTCTCTTGGCACTTTGGATGTGGGACATACAGCGAGATGTTTGCTGCTTTTGCGTTTGGCTGTTGGGAGATTTACAGCACAAAGATATCTAGTTGATTTGAAGCAGTTCCGAGAAAGTCTAAACATAATCGCCACTTCTCCCTCCTGGCACTTTCCATGTGGGAGATATAGCAGGATGTATATTGGTTTTGAGGACAACTCAATGGACAGTGTAGGGAGAAAAGTTCCTGGCTCCTTGAATGCCGTTCCTGGAGACACTGCGATCAATGTGGGAGATATGTCAAGATGTGTGTTGGTTTTGAGGACGGCTCTCTGGAGAGTCTTAGCAAAGAGGTCACAGGGATAATCAGAGCAATTCTCAGAGACACTGAGAACAAGATGGACAGTTCCCTCCTGGCACTTTCCCTGTAGGAGATACCGCAAGACGTTTCTGTAGATTGGGCACAGCGCTCTGCAGGGTGTTAGCAGAGACTTTCCCGGGACAGTGAAACCCTATGTCAGAGACACTGAGAAGAAGCCCCAATGTTCCCTCCAGGCACTTTCAGTGTGGGTGCCTTCTCCACGTGGTTCCTGGTTTCCCTGCAGCGCTGAAGAGAATGTTAGCAAAGAGGTAACCGGCACAGCGAAAACAGTACTCAAAGACAGGGAGAGCAAGCTCTCTCTTGGCACTTTGGATGTGGGACATACAGCGAGATGTTTGCTGCTTTTGCGTTTGGCTGTTGGGAGATTTACAGCACAAAGATATCTAGTTGATTTGAAGCAGTTCCGAGAAAGTCTAAACATAATCGCCACTTCTCCCTCCTGGCACTTTCCATGTGGGAGATATAGCAGGATGTATATTGGTTTTGAGGACAACTCAATGGACAGTGTAGGGAGAAAAGTTCCTGGCTCCTTGAATGCCGTTCCTGGAGACACTGCGATCAATGAGGGAGATATGTCAAGATGTGTGTTGGTTTTGAGGACGGCTCTCTGGAGAGTCTTAGCAAAGAGGTCACAGGGATAATCAGAGCAATTCTCAGAGACACTGAGAACAAGATGGACAGTTCCCTCCTGGCACTTTCCCTGTAGGAGATACCGCAAGACGTTTCTGTAGATTGGGCACAGCGCTCTGCAGGGTGTTAGCAGAGACTTTCCCGGGACAGTGAAACCCTATGTCAGAGACACTGAGAAGAAGCCCCAATGTTCCCTCCAGGCACTTTCAGTGTGGGTGCCTTCTCCACGTGGTTCCTGGTTTCCCTGCAGCGCTGAAGAGAATGTTAGCAAAGAGGTAACCGGGACAGTGAAAACAGTACTCAAAGACAGGGAGAGCAAGCTCTCTCTTGGCACTTTGGATGTGGGACATACAGCGAGATGTTTGCTGCTTTTGCGTTTGGCTGTTGGGAGATTTACAGCACAAAGATATCTAGTTGATTTGAAGCAGTTCCGAGAAAGTCTAAACATAATCGCCACTTCTCCCTCCTGGCACTTTCCATGTGGGAGATATAGCAGGATGTATATTGGTTTTGAGGACAACTCAATGGACAGTGTAGGGAGAAAAGTTCCTGGCTCCTTGAATGCCGTTCCTGGAGACACTGCGATCAATGAGGGAGATATGTCAAGATGTGTGTTGGTTTTGAGGACGGCTCTCTGGAGAGTCTTAGCAAAGAGGTCACAGGGATAATCAGAGCAATTCTCAGAGACACTGAGAACAAGATGGACAGTTCCCTCCTGGCACTTTCCCTGTAGGAGATACCGCAAGACGTTTCTGTAGATTGGGCACAGCGCTCTGCAGGGTGTTAGCAGAGACTTTCCCGGGACAGTGAAACCCTATGTCAGAGACACTGAGAAGAAGCCCCAATGTTCCCTCCAGGCACTTTCAGTGTGGGTGCCTTCTCCACGTGGTTCCTGGTTTCCCTGCAGCGCTGAAGAGAATGTTAGCAAAGAGGTAACCGGCACAGCGAAAACAGTACTCAAAGACAGGGAGAGCAAGCTCTCTCTTGGCACTTTGGATGTGGGACATACAGCGAGATGTTTGCTGCTTTTGCGTTTGGCTGTTGGGAGATTTACAGCACAAAGATATCTAGTTGATTTGAAGCAGTTCCGAGAAAGTCTAAACATAATCGCCACTTCTCCCTCCTGGCACTTTCCATGTGGGAGATATAGCAGGATGTATATTGGTTTTGAGGACAACTCAATGGACAGTGTAGGGAGAAAAGTTCCTGGCTCCTTGAATGCCGTTCCTGGAGACACTGCGATCAATGAGGGAGATATGTCAAGATGTGTGTTGGTTTTGAGGACGGCTCTCTGGAGAGTCTTAGCAAAGAGGTCACAGGGATAATCAGAGCAATTCTCAGAGACACTGAGAACAAGATGGACAGTTCCCTCCTGGCACTTTCCCTGTAGGAGATACCGCAAGACGTTTCTGTAGATTGGGCACAGCGCTCTGCAGGGTGTTAGCAGAGACTTTCCCGGGACAGTGAAACCCTATGTCAGAGACACTGAGAAGAAGCCCCAATGTTCCCTCCAGGCACTTTCAGTGTGGGTGCCTTCTCCACGTGGTTCCTGGTTTCCCTGCAGCGCTGAAGAGAATGTTAGCAAAGAGGTAACCGGCACAGCGAAAACAGTACTCAAAGACAGGGAGAGCAAGCTCTCTCTTGGCACTTTGGATGTGGGACATACAGCGAGATGTTTGCTGCTTTTGCGTTTGGCTGTTGGGAGATTTACAGCACAAAGATATCTAGTTGATTTGAAGCAGTTCCGAGAAAGTCTAAACATAATCGCCCTCCCTCCTGGCACTTTCCATGTGGGAGATATAGCAGGATGTATATTGGTTTTGAGGACAACTCAATGGACAGTGTAGGGAGAAAAGTTCCTGGCTCCTTGAATGCCGTTCCTGGAGACACTGCGATCAATGTGGGAGATATGTCAAGATGTGTGTTGGTTTTGAGGACGGCTCTCTGGAGAGTCTTAGCAAAGAGGTCACAGGGATAATCAGAGCAATTCTCAGAGACACTGAGAACAAGATGGACAGTTCCCTCCTGGCACTTTCCCTGTAGGAGATACCGCAAGACGTTTCTGTAGATTGGGCACAGCGCTCTGCAGGTGTTAGCAGAGACTTTCCCGGGACAGTGAAACCCTATGTCAGAGACACTGAGAAGAAGCCCCAATGTTCCCTCCAGGCACTTTCAGTGTGGGTGCCTTCTCCACGTGGTTCCTGGTTTCCCTGCAGCGCTGAAGAGAATGTTAGCAAAGAGGTAACCGGCACAGCGAAAACAGTACTCAAAGACAGGGAGAGCAAGCTCTCTCTTGGCACTTTGGATGTGGGACATACAGCGAGATGTTTGCTGCTTTTGCGTTTGGCTGTTGGGAGATTTACAGCACAAAGATATCTAGTTGATTTGAAGCAGTTCCGAGAAAGTCTAAACATAATCGCCACTTCTCCCTCCTGGCACTTTCCATGTGGGAGATATAGCAGGATGTATATTGGTTTTGAGGACAACTCAATGGACAGTGTAGGGAGAAAAGTTCCTGGCTCCTTGAATGCCGTTCCTGGAGACACTGCGATCAATGAGGGAGATATGTCAAGATGTGTGTTGTTTTGAGGACGGCTCTCTGGAGAGTCTTAGCAAAGAGGTCACAGGGATAATCAGAGCAATTCTCAGAGACACTGAGAACAAGATGGACAGTTCCCTCCTGGCACTTTCCCTGTAGGAGATACCGCAAGACGTTTCTGTAGATTGGGCACAGCGCTCTGCAGGGTGTTAGCAGAGACTTTCCCGGGACAGTGAAACCCTATGTCAGAGACACTGAGAAGAAGCCCCAATGTTCCCTCCAGGCACTTTCAGTGTGGGTGCCTTCTCCACGTGGTCCTGGTTTCCCTGCAGCGCTGAAGAGAATGTTAGCAAAGAGGTAACCGGCACAGCGAAAAACAGTACTCAAAGACAGGGAGAGCAAGCTCTCTCTTGGCACTTTGGATGTGGGACATACAGCGAGATGTTTGCTGCTTTTGCGTTTGGCTGTTGGGAGATTTACAGCACAAAGATATCTAGTTGATTTGAAGCAGTTCCGAGAAAGTCTAAACATAATCGCCACTTCTCCCTCCTGGCACTTTCCATGTGGGAGATATAGCAGGATGTATATTGGTTTTGAGGACAACTCAATGGACAGTGTAGGGAGAAAAGTTCCTGGCTCCTTGAATGCCGTTCCTGGAGACACTGCGATCAATGAGGGAGATATGTCAAGATGTGTGTTGGTTTTGAGGACGGCTCTCTGGAGAGTCTTAGCAAAGAGGTCACAGGGATAATCAGAGCAATTCTCAGAGACACTGAGAACAAGATGGACAGTTCCCTCCTGGCACTTTCCCTGTAGGAGATACCGCAAGACGTTTCTGTAGATTGGGCACAGCGCTCTGCAGGGTGTTAGCAGAGACTTTCCCGGGACAGTGAAACCCTATGTCAGAGACACTGAGAAGAAGCCCCAATGTTCCCTCCAGGCACTTTCAGTGTGGGTGCCTTCTCCACGTGGTTCCTGGTTTCCCTGCAGCGCTGAAGAGAATGTTAGCAAAGAGGTAACCGGCACAGCGAAAACAGTACTCAAAGACAGGGAGAGCAAGCTCTCTCTTGGCACTTTGGATGTGGACATACAGCGAGATGTTTGCTGCTTTTGCGTTTGGCTGTTGGGAGATTTACAGCACAAAGATATCTAGTTGATTTGAAGCAGTTCCGAGAAAGTCTAAACATAATCGCCACTTCTCCCTCCTGGCACTTTCCATGTGGGAGATATAGCAGGATGTATATTGGTTTTGAGGACAACTCAATGGACAGTGTAGGGAGAAAAGTTCCTGGCTCCTTGAATGCCGTTCCTGGAGACACTGCGATCAATGAGGGAGATATGTCAAGATGTGTGTTTGGTTTTGAGGACGGCTCTCTGGAGAGTCTTAGCAAAGAGGTCACAGGGATAATCAGAGCAATTCTCAGAGACACTGAGAACAAGATGGACAGTTCCCTCCTGGCACTTTCCCTGTAGGAGATACCGCAAGACGTTTCTGTAGATTGGGCACAGCGCTCTGCAGGGTGTTAGCAGAGACTTTCCCGGGACAGTGAAACCCTATGTCAGAGACACTGAGAAGAAGCCCCAATGTTCCCTCCAGGCACTTTCAGTGTGGGTGCCTTCTCCACGTGGTTCCTGGTTTCCCTGCAGCGCTGAAGAGAATGTTAGCAAAGAGGTAACCGGCACAGCGAAAACAGTACTCAAAGACAGGGAGAGCAAGCTCTCTCTTGGCACTTGGATGTGGGACATACAGCGAGATGTTTGCTGCTTTTGCGTTTGGCTGTTGGGAGATTTACAGCACAAAGATATCTAGTTGATTTGAAGCAGTTCCGAGAAAGTCTAAACATAATCGCCACTTCTCCCTCCTGGCACTTTCCATGTGGGAGATATAGCAGGATGTATATTGGTTTTGAGGACAACTCAATGGACAGTGTAGGGAGAAAAGTTCCTGGCTCCTTGAATGCCGTTCCTGGAGACACTGCGATCAATGTGGGAGATATGTCAAGATGTGTGTTGGTTTTGAGGACGGCTCTCTGGAGAGTCTTAGCAAAGAGGTCACAGGGATAATCAGAGCAATTCTCAGAGACACTGAGAACAAGATGGACAGTTCCCTCCTGGCACTTTCCCTGTAGAGATACCGCAAGACGTTTCTGTAGATTGGGCACAGCGCTCTGCAGGGTGTTAGCAGAGACTTTCCCGGGACAGTGAAACCCTATGTCAGAGACACTGAGAAGAAGCCCCAATGTTCCCTCCAGGCACTTTCAGTGTGGGTGCCTTCTCCACGTGGTTCCTGGTTTCCCTGCAGCGCTGAAGAGAATGTTAGCAAAGAGGTAACCGGCACAGCGAAAACAGTACTCAAAGACAGGGAGAGCAAGCTCTCTCTTGGCACTTTGGATGTGGGACATACAGCGAGATGTTTGCTGCTTTTGCGTTTGGCTGTTGGGAGATTTACAGCACAAAGATATCTAGTTGATTTGAAGCAGTTCCGAGAAAGTCTAAACATAATCGCCACTTCTCCCTCCTGGCACTTTCCATGTGGGAGATATAGCAGGATGTATATTGGTTTTGAGGACAACTCAATGGACAGTGTAGGGAGAAAAGTTCCTGGCTCCTTGAATGCCGTTCCTGGAGACACTGCGATCAATGAGGGAGATATGTCAAGATGTGTGTTGGTTTTGAGGACGGCTCTCTGGAGAGTCTTAGCAAAGAGGTCACAGGGATAATCAGAGCAATTCTCAGAGACACTGAGAACAAGATGGACAGTTCCCTCTGGCACTTTCCCTGTAGGAGATACCGCAAGACGTTTCTGTAGATTGGGCACAGCGCTCTGCAGGGTGTTAGCAGAGACTTTCCGGGACAGTGAAACCCTATGTCAGAGACACTGAGAAGAAGCCCCAATGTTCCCTCCAGGCACTTTCAGTGTGGGTGCCTTCTCCACGTGGTTCCTGGTTTCCCTGCAGCGCTGAAGAGAATGTTAGCAAAGAGGTAACCGGGACAGTGAAAACAGTACTCAAAGACAGGGAGAGCAAGCTCTCTCTTGGCACTTTGGATGTGGGACATACAGCGAGATGTTTGCTGCTTTTGCGTTTGGCTGTTGGAGATTTACAGCACAAAGATATCTAGTTGATTTGAAGCAGTTCCGAGAAAGTCTAAACATAATCGCCACTTCTCCCTCCTGGCACTTTCCATGTGGGAGATATAGCAGGATGTATATTGTTTTGAGGACAACTCAATGGACAGTGTAGGGAGAAAAGTTCCTGGCTCCTTGAATGCCGTTCCTGGAGACACTGCGATCAATGAGGGAGATATGTCAAGATGTGTGTTGGTTTTGAGGACGGCTCTCTGGAGAGTCTTAGCAAAGAGGTCACAGG